>NC_142600.1:59116232-59416232 GCF_041222555.1 Hakea prostrata
GGCCCCTAGGCTGTATGTGCTGGAACACTATGGTAATGCGCCCATTTGGAGAAAGCCATCCCCACTTTCTCCTTCACACTCCCCCATAAGTGCTTCAACTTTCTCTATTTATGCTCAAGCCTCACAAATAGGGCCGGAATATTGCGAAGAATCTCAAGATCCGGATCTGTAGGATGTGCTGAGGAAGCTCGACCCCTTGTAGGGGCCTGTGGGATAGGAGCATCCTGCCTCACACTTTGAGACCTCCTCATAGGGACTTGGGAGCCACCTATGCCTCCCATACCTACTGGCTCTCTAGAGGACCCACAACCCAGACCCCTCTGTTGCCTCCTGATGTCATCAATCCTCTGTTGCTCCCTACTCATCATCATCGCCCTCCTCAGGTGATCGGCCTCTCGGATCGGGGTCACTGTCTCCCCGCTCATCCCTACCATAACCCTCAGGATCTGGAAGGTCATCTAAGCAGGCATCCTCGAACTCATCCCTCTGTGTTCTCTTCTCTTTCTTCTTTTGCTTTCCACCACTAATGTATGAGGCCATTGCCCTCTTAACCTCTACAGGCACCTTTGGGCACCCTGTTACATCCCTGTTGCCACTAGCTAGATGCACCTTCAATCTAGTGGCCCCACCTTCTCCTATTTGTTTCTTGCAGTAATTACACTTGCTCTTTCTCTTATCAGCTGTTAGTGGCCTCTCATGATCCCAAGCTATGTCTGACATCTTTAAAATAGAGTGCCTGATACAAGAAACACACACTAAGTATCTTGAAAAGCTCCACAATATGCTCCAAAAATGACAATGACATATATGCTTCTAATAATAACCTTCTATTTTTAAATATATAAAAAATAAAATATATGTATAACTATATAAGTATTTTTTAATATATAAATAATTTTATAATATATAAAATACACACTAACTATCTTAAAAATATCCACAACATGCTCAAAAAATTGCATACATGCTTCCACTAATACTCTCCTATTTTTAAATTTAAAACATAAATTAAATTTTTTTTTAATATTTAAATATATATATATATTTTAATATTTAAATATATATATATATATATTTTAATATTTAAATATATATATATTTTTAATTATTTAAATATATATTAAATACAGTAAAATTACATAATTAACAGAAAAAAAAATTAATTCAACACCATCACAGCAATATGGTGTCTCAACTCTCACCAACATTCATTTGAAGCTTATACATGTACTATACATAATAATTTTTAACAATATACATAATTTAGTAAATAATTTTTAATAACAGAAAAATAAAAAAATAGTAGGAAGAATAAAAAAATAATTTTGACACTACAAATTCATAGATCATCACTCTAAAGTAAACATATATAAATTTGGAAGCAATCTAACATGATTTAAGGCACAAATGAAACAAAAATCAAAAAATGAGGAAGTTGGTTACTCACCTTGCAAGATTTGAGAAAATGCACAAATGGAGGAGCAAATCAAGTGTTTGAAGGAAATGGAATACTAGAAATTAGGTGTAGAATGGGATGAAAGCAAGAGAAATCAACAAAAATTGCAAAATGAGGTCGAAATAGCTCTGGCGATATGGCTCGAAATCTCGAAACAACGTCGAAATGGCGAAACAGGGTCGATTTTGGGTATTTTATAAGCTGCGCAAGTGCCTACAACTATATTTCGTTTCGAGTTGTATTTTTGCAGGCATTTCGATCGAAATGTCGACCATTTCGATCGAATTTTCTTCCATGCTTTGGCCGCATATTCTCATTAGGTCTATTCGATAATGTCAGGCTTTCATTATTTGCATTATAAACTTGGTCACCCCCCCCCCCCTCTATAGGAAATGTTAAAAATGTAGTTCCTAATTTAGTTTCATTTTGTAATAAGGACAAATTATTTTGTGAAACCTGCATTTTTGCCAAGTAGACCCGTTGTACTTATTTACCTTTTCTTCATAATAGATTCTTTTGTATTAATTCATACTGATGTATGGGGCCCTTGCTAATGTATGGCTATTACTGGTCATAAATACTTTGTTACTTTTATTGATTGTCGCTCTAATTCTACGTAGATTTATCTTTTAAAACAGAAAAAAAGAGAGAAAGATTTTCAATGTTTTTGTCATTTTCATACTATGATTGAAACTCAGTTCAACGCCACTGTGAAGATCCTTCATATTGATAATGGCACATAGTATATTGATATTGAATTTCAGAGATATCACTCTGACTTTGCATAATACACCAAACCAGTTGTGCTGATACAGTTGTCTAGAATTGGGTTATTGAAAGGAAGAACTGGCATCTATTAGAGATAGCTTGTTCTATTATGATTCATAGTTGTCACGGCGACGAGGCGATGCGAGGCGGTTTTAACTAGTTGCGGCGATGAGTCGATGAGGCGCCCTCCGAGGCGCTTTTGAGGCTGTTGAGGCGTTTTAGTGTACATCTCATACACTAATTCATTATAAAACATATCTTATATATAATAAAAAAACTAATATTAACCATTTAGCCTACCTCAAGTCATCCAACATACTACAAACAACACATAGTAGGTCCTAAATAAATTTCAAGTATCATGCTATCATTAACAAGAATCAAGATACGATAAAATGTAACTAAATACTAAATAGTAAACACATAGATGCATGAACAAAACAAATAAACACTAGACAACATACCTTCATTAAATGTCACCAACACTAGCACCACCTACAACTCCATGGCTCCACCTCCACCATCACCTACAACTCCACCTCTTCTACATTGTCGAGCTGTAGCCAAATATCCTCACAAGTAAAAGAAGAAAATGAAACAAAGCATATCTAAATAGAAAGTTTTAAATATTTAAGCAAACAGTCCCACTTATATCTAAAATCTAAAATCCAAAGCCCAAATATACCAACACACCCATATCCAAAATTCCCAATAAAAATCCACAATTCATATCCAAAATTCCCAATAGAAAAGTATAAGTCAGCTAGTCATAATCATCATCAATTAAATTGGTAGCAAGTGGGAGATCTTCTCGAACTTGTTGTTGCTCCAAAGAGGTAGACCTCAAACCAAAATCATCTGCAATGTTCTCATCATCATGCAAGTCTTCCTCTTCTTCCATGTCTCCATTAGACTCAGAGTCATGTTCCTCTTCCTCAACCACCCTCTCCAAAGACCTGCGGCCGCGACGTGAGTAACATATATTAACTTCACAGTCTCCACCAGATGTTGATCCACTTGGTTGACCTCTCCTCGGTCTATTTTGGCCCTCAAGTGATGAAGATGCCCCTATAGCTCTATCAACAGTGCTCCAAGTAAGATCACCCTCAGGATGGACTAAATCATCAGGCTGATTAACCATCCACTCACTGCTCCAGTCAAGCTCATCAAGGAGTAGTGGATCATAATTTCTAATCTTTAATCGCCTTTCATCGAACTTTTCTTGAAGACGGCAATTGTACTGAACAAAAGCTAGATCATTCAACCTTTCATGTTCCAGCCTATTCCTCTTCTTGGTGTGAATCTGAATTCATAAGCAATTGAAAAGAATCCCAAGTCATTCTTCTAAATTTAAATTTAAAAGTGTTTTAAATACTTGAATCACTTAATACTTACAAACTCAAATGTGCTCCAATTCCGTTCACAACCAGAGGAAGAACAACAAAGGCCTAGTATCCTCCGTGCAATCTTTGTAAGCTCAAAAGCAATTCCTCCATGTGTACCCCACCATGCAACTATAGTATTAAAAAAAAAAGATTAACATAATAGGTAAAGTTACAAACCAAATAAGTATAACTAAAAATAAAATATACAAGTAAAAACTTACGAGGACTCATAGTTGTACGCTGTCTGATAGCCATAGCTGTGGAGAAAGGACCTCTAGCTTCCTTGTACTCATCTACATGGGACAATATCTTATCTTGTTGATGTGCATCAGGCACTAGTCTTCCAATAACTTCATTGAAAGAAGTTTGGAGAGAAGTCATCAACTCATAATCATCTACATCATCTAAGTTGTAGAACTTCCCAGGATTCAAGAAATAGGCTGCACCATATAGAGGTCTCTCCATTTGGCACTCCCATCGCCTATCAATGATTTGTATGACTTTCTTCCAAAGTCGTTCTTTGCCTCCAAAATTGTCCTTTATTTTTTTCTTGGCCTCTTGCATGGCTACAAACACTTCAGGCAGTGCGGGTCTTTCATCAGCATCCACAATCCTCAATACAATCATAAGAGGTTGTGATGCTCTAATACAATCCTCCACACCATGCCAAAATGCTGTAGAAAAAGTTGTTTCAGCTACTTTCTTCCCTGCTTCTGTCTTGGACAAATTGGAATTTGTCCACTCCTCAGAAATGAATAAGTGCCTTAAATCATCCCTGTGTTTCAACAAGCTTTGCAATGTCAAGAATGAAGTGGCAAACCTAGTCACTGCAACCCTCACAAGATCTCTGCCATTTGTCTTCTGTCTCAAGGCCTCCAGCAATCTTGTGTGCCTATAAATGAAAGTGGTAATTCTCTTCCCCTGAATTATCACTTTCTTATATTGTTTCAAATTCCCAATGTCCTCTAACATCAAATCAAGACAATGGGCTGCACAAGGAGTCCAATATAATTTAGTCCTCTTTTCCATTAATAATGCCCCTGCTGCTTTGTAATTTGAGGCATTATCAGTCACCACTTGAAGTACATGGTCTTCCCCAACTTCTTCAACTTTGCTATCCAATAACTGAAAGAGCATGTTTGCATCTTGCACCTGGCTAGATGCATCCACAGAACCAAGGAAGAATGTTCCCTCTGGACAATTGACAAGAAAATTGATGAGATGCCTACCCTTTTTGTCAGTCCACCCATCAGACATGAGTGTGCATCCATACTTCCTCCAATACTTTTCATAATTTTTCCTTATCTCCATTGTTCTTTCTTTTGCACTCTTCAACAAAGGCACCCTGACCTCATGGTAACTTGGGGGCTTATACCCAGAACCATATTGTGCAATAGACTCAACCATCACCTCAAAGCTTTTAGCTTTAACTGCATTGAATGGAATGCCACACTGATACATCCAATCAGCAATGTGGTTATCCACTCGCTTCTTTTCTTCAAGAGATCTCATTCTATTCAAGATGGTTGTTTGAGTAGCACCCTTAGCCCTCCTTTCTTCAACAAGTTCTTCAGGAGTGCGTCTAACATGCTTATCCATGGGACCCCTTACTGGTGCCTTATTAAGGGCACTTTTTAGTCTCTTTGATGCAGTCCCAGAGCTTGGTATCTTGGAGCACACCTCAACCTCAGACCCCACACTAGGTAATGTAGTTCCTCCACTAGAGGGCCTAGGGGCAGGAATAGGATGTTCTTCTCCAATTTGAATGTCATCATACTCCTCATTATCCAAATCAGTAACAACAGCCCTCTTTTTATTTTTCATCAACATTGCATTCATCTCTTAGGCAATTGCTGCAGTGGTCTTGGTGCACTTCACAACATCCCCATATCCACCCACTAGATGTTGCTTCAATCTTGTAATTCCTCCTTTGAAGTTTTTGTTGCACAAACTGCATCTGACTGTATTCCTATCAGCAACATCTGGCCAATACCCATATTTCCACCCTGGGTCATTTGACTTGGCCTTTCTCTTTGGGTCTTTTGAGGGATCATAGGCTTCACCCCCACTAGGAATAGGCTGACTAGGAGCAGCCGCTTGATTATCACTTGAGGGCTTTGAGGTCATTTTAAATAACTAGTAAATATCTACAACAAAAATCATGAAACATACACATATAATCAGCCAAAATTAAAAACAATAATAAAATTGATAATGATACCAAGCTTCTATTTTGAAAAATCAGAAAATATAAGATGAAGATGATGACTAAAAAAATTACTGTACATGGTGATGAAGCTGATCAGCCGATGCAATTGTTAATAGAAGGATCCACCACAAGCAAATCGGAAATTCAGAATACAGGAACAGGATATTGAGTGAACCAGGGGAGCCTGTTGCAGAGGTTAGTTTCTATTGTGATCATCAAATTATAAATGTTTAGAAATGTTGGTATGAATTAATCTGGAAGTTAATTTGTGTTTTTGTTTTGGGTTTCAGGTAAAGCAGAAGCAATCATGCAAGGGTGAACCAGGGGAGCCTGTAAAGAAGAAGCCAAGAAGGTTTACTGACCGAAGCAAAGCTGATGGAAACAAAGCATCAATCTCAAATTCTCAACTGTTTGATGCTGAAAACAAATGGTTTTCTGAAAAATTCATGCTTGGGAGCCAATCGCAGGAGAAAAAAAAAAAAAAAACATTATACAGTGATAATACAGTCAATCAGTCATACATTAAGGCAGTATGCAACAACCAAACCAAGAAAAAAAGAAGAAAAAAGCAAGTTGTAACAATCTTACAATCGCAGGAAAAAAAAAAATTTCCGGCGACATACCGTCGCCTCAGATGGTGACGTAGCCGCTGCAATTTGATCGCTGCAACTAAAGTGGCCTTCGTATGAGCCTATGAGGAGGGGAAAAAGAAAAAAAAAAGTAGCAGTAAGAATCGAGTGACCAGAAGTAAGAAGAAGAAGAAAAAAAAAAAAGGTATTCGGCGACTTACCGTCGCCTGAGATGGAGACTGAGTGACCGCTGCAAGCCTACAACCGCCGGAGGAGTTGCAGAAGAAAGAAGAAAGCTGAGAGCCTGAGATACGATGGAGTTGCAGTCTTGCAGAAGAAAGAAGAAGAAACAGAGTCTGAGTCGCACGAGTCCAAGTCCAAATCCTCTTCAAAGGCTGTCGCCGGTGACGCTGGCTGTCGCCGGTAACGCTGGTTGTCGCCGGTGATGACGCTAGTTGTTGCCGGTGTCACTGGCGTCGCCGGTGGTCGTTGTCGGAGTCGTTGCAGAGGGAGAGTAGCAGAGAGCGAGAGAGAGACTGAGAGAGACAGCGAGATAGGGTGGAGACTTGAGAGTACCGATTCGATCGATTTCAATCTCGTTTTTCCTTTTTTTTTTTTTTTTTTTTTTATTTTTTTAATTAATTTAATGTTACAAATGATAGTATGAAATAATATGTAACACCTATATAACAACTCACCCATTAGATTCTTTTCGATCAGAATCTACGTTTCAAATTAAATTTCACCTTTGATTTGGAATCAAATAATTTACCATTTTGAAAACCCAATAAGGCGGTCGCCCCGTTAAATATGGCGTCCGAGTCGTCTGAGGCGACGACTCAGAGACGCCTCATCTCTGAGGCGCCCGCCTTATGACCATTGCCTGAGGCGACCATCGCCTCAGGCCTTATAATCCCGCCAGGACGCCAAGGCGTATGCCTAGGCGACGCCTTGACAACTATGTTATGATTGCTATGGATGTCCTTGACCAATGCTGGAGTGATGGTATACTCGTTGCCTCTTACCTTATGAATAAAATGCCCAATAGGATACTTGGTTTTAAATATCTTAATGAGATTCTCTTAGGAGACTCTTCCTTTGTTATTCCTTCAAAAGTTTTGATTGTGTGTGTTATGCTAGTATCATAGCCTACCAAAGTAAGTTGGCTCCTCGCAGTCTACACTGCATATGGCTAGGATATTCTGCTACTCAGATGGGGTACAAATATTATCATTCTCCTTCCAAGAAAATCATTTTGTCTATGAATGTAATTGTTAATGAGTCTTGCCCTTACTATACTCTATACACCTTTCCAGGGGGAGAGTCTTAGAGGAGAGTTGTTTCCAACTCTAGACCTTCCTACCACATATATAGACTCCCACACACTACCATAGCACAACTTAGGAACTCAAGAAGAGTTTGACTAGGGGGAGACTTCGGCCAGTGTATTCGGAGGACTTAAATTTTCTCCCTCCATTTTTCAAACCATATTAAGAGCTTGGTCGTGGGAGACCACTCCTGTGAGGCACACTATTGAGGTTTTCAAAACAAAATTGACCAGGATAAGGAGGTGTAGACGTATCAGGGGAAGAATTACAATCAGCTAAAGCAGGTGAAGAAAAGTGACATATTACTACTTCAGTTCCTTGCTCAAAGGTATATTATACTATTCCCCCTATGGTACCTTCTACTTATCTTCCTATTGCTGTTAGAAAAGGAGTTAGATTTTGTACTCAACATCCCATAAGATCTTATACTTTAACATTCCATAGCTAAATATATTTCTTTTCACTCTTTCTCTGACTTTTACCGTGCTTTTATATCCTCTCTACCATCTATTTCTATTCTTAAAAGTTGGCTGGAACCCTATGTTGCTAAGAGATGGAAGGCAACTATGGTAGAGGAAATGCAAGTAATGAAGAAAAATGATACTTGGGAGCTAGTTACACTTCCTTTAGGAAAAAAATTTGTGGGCTGCAAATGGATGTTTGTGGTTAAACAAAATATGGTTGGATCAATCAATAGGTTGAAGGCTAGACTAGTTGCAAAGGGGTTTACCCAAATCTTTGGGATCAATTATCAGGATCCTTTTGCCCCTGTTGTGAAACTGAACAATGCGAGAGTTCTATTATCTGTGGCTGTAAACAAAGATTGGAACTTGCCCCAACTAGATGTAAAGAATGCCTTTTTACATGGGGAGTTGGAAGAGGAAGTCTATATAGAGATCCCATATGGTTTCTCTGATGAAAATACTACAGGAAAAGTTTGTCAATTGAAGATATCAATTTATGGGTTGAAACAGTCTCCTAAATGCTCGTTTGAACGCCTCCAGAAGGCAATGATCTCTATTGAATACGAGCAAAGCAATGCTAATCAGTATCACACTTCTTATTGTCCATGTGGATGATATTATCATCACAAGGAATGGTGGTGAGGAAATACAAAGGTTGAAGAACTTTGTTAGCAAAGATTTGAGATCAAAGATTTAGGGAAGTTACAATTTTTCCTAGGAATTGAGGTGGCTTGATCAAAGAAGGGTATATACCTATACCAGACGAAGTATGTTCTAGATTTATTATTAGAAGTGGGAATGTTGGGGTGGAAAGCAGTTGATACCCCTATTGAGGATGGAGTTAAACTTAAGGAAAAAGAGGGAGAACTAGTGGACAAAAGAAGATATCAAAGGCCAGTAGGGAAGCTTATTTACATGTCCCACACCAGACGAGACATTGCTTATGCTGTAGGACTAGTGAGCCAGTTCATGCATGATCCATATTCAACTTGTATGAAGGCTTTAGTTCATGCATGATCCATATTCAACTTATATGAAGGCTGTTACCAAAATACTGTAGTACTTAAAGGGAACTCTTGGAAAAGGAATGCTTTTGTCACCCACTGATAATATAAGGGTAGAAGCTTACACTAATGCAGACTGGGCTAAGTCTCTTGACGGAAAGTCAAGTTTAGGTTACTGTAACTTTGTTGGAGGTAATCTAGTTACTTGGACGAGTAAAAAAACAAAATGTGGTAGCTTTATACAATACAGATGTTGAATACAAAGCTATGGTTCGGTTTAGTTTGTGAGCCACTATGGTTGAAAGGTCTACTAGAAGACATTGGAATTCAAGTTCCAAACCGTATAATGTTGTATTGTGACAACAAGGCTACCATTAATGTTGCCAATAATCATGTGCAACATGATCAAATTAAGCATATTGAAATTGACATATTTTTTTCAAAGAAAAGTTGGAGCAAGGGCTAATCTGCATACCTTTTGTGAGATCTAGAGACTAAGTGGTAGATATTTTCACTAAGGGTTTGAAGGAAGGAGATTTCCTTCCCGTTGTAGGCAAGTTGGTCATGCCTAATATCTATGCCTCAACTTGAGGGGGGAGTGTTGGTTAAGTTCTATTAGGAGTTTTAGTTCATGTAATTTTCAATTTTTTGTTAACTAGGTAAGGGTATTTATGTAATTGTATTCTTTCCACCTCATTATAAATAAAGGGTTTGGGATCACACTGATCCCTCTAAGCCATTCAACCACAGTTGATTTTCTTAACAGGTTTCAATGAAACTAAGTTACCTATAAGGTATCTTGGTGTACCTCTCATTTCAAGGAAGTTCTTTCGTATTGATTGCAGCCCTACTCCCAAAGTCCGTAGGTGCTGCCAATGCTGACTATATTTGTAACAAGCGGGGCATGAGTAATCGCTATTCTCCAATTTGAGGGGGAGTGTTCGAAGGGTATTATTGGAAGAGGGCAAGTTGGGAGGATCTTAAGTTCGAGAATCCTACTTTCCTTTTCTTTTTCAGTTTCCTTTTTTGTTTGATTTACTATGATAGCTATAATCTCAAGAGCATTCTATATATAAAGACATTGGCTAGGAGGCTTACACGATGAGTAATGACTCCTAGCCTCTTCTCAGGCTTTGATCTTCTTCCTTTTGCCATTCTAGTTTCCTCTCTAATCTACAACATACCATGGAATGTTCTTAGGTTCCTCCTAGTGGTAATTTCATGGCTTTGCATTATGATGGCTCCTAACAGGCGATAGAGCTGCCTATGGAAGATTCACTAGAAATGGGGATGTTGTACCTATTAGGTGTCAAAATCTAACCCAAACCATCAAAACCAATCAAAACTGACTGATAAAATTAAGACTGGAACCAAAACGCAATCTTAACACATGGGATTTGGGTTTTGATGTTTAGTTGTTCTTGGTTTCGGTTCAGTCTGAGTTAACGCAATGGGCTCAAAAAGATCGACCATTTGAGCCTGATTTTCAATAAGTCTACTAATCCCTAATAGGCTACTGTCTTTTTCAACTTCCATACATATATGCTATTAGATCCATTAGAAGTTAAAGGTTAGTACTTACAAATATATATATATACAAATATATACAAATACTAGCAACTAGTTAGCCATCACTCAACTTGATTAGGTTTAAACTTCTAAGGATGAAAGCATACATGCCTATGCATATTTTAGTTGTTGTAGTATTCATTAGGTGAGAATCAAAGTGCTTAATGCATTCAATGATTAAACCTTAACAATGTTCCAGTTTTTTTTTCTTGAAGTGATTTGTTTTTTAATTTTAATTGAGGATGCTATGTTGGATATCTGTAAATTGTAAATACAAATATTATTTATTAATGATAGGGAAATAAGAAATAGGAATAACTCCTATTGGAAATCCTAGAGTGGTAGAGATTATTCCAAATTAAACCGATTTAACACGATAGCAGCCTGTTACCAAAAGACCCAGAATAAACTAAAACCAAATCGCACCAAAACCAAAGCTGTCCGAAAACCAAAAGTTTCTAAACATGTGGGATTTGGCTCATTCATGCCTTACCTGAATCTGATTCAGCTCAACCAAAATCATGATGGACCTACTGTCTGACACCCCTGCCTATTATGGCATATGGAGGAGTAAGTGATGATTTCTCTATACTGAATATGGAGCTGTCCGCCATCCAGTTTTGGCTTTTGTATTGCAAAAGGACTTACTGAAATTTCCTTCAGATCTGATTCAAAAGTAGCTGTAGATATGCTCAATGGAAAGATAGTTGGAAAGAGAATCTATTTTAGGGGCTGTGAAGAATAGAGATTCTTTATATCTACTTGCAGAGTGCAGACTATATGGCTGGTCTAGTTTCTAATACCTCGGAAATTGCTTTGCCACCTAATGAATTTACTGTTGATCTTGATGCTTTGGTGCAGGCAGGTATTAATGAGATGTATTATAGAAGCTAAAGTGTAATAATTGAGTTTCACTTTTGGTGTTGTTTGCAGGGCATGTCCTGTGTGGCTCATGGTAGCTGGATAGGGTTCTCTGAGGTTGCCTGTTTCTGTACTTCTTCTCCCTCTTTAATACAAAGTAACTATCAGAAAAAAAAAGGGAACGTATATCCACTTTCCCATTTAAGTCAAACTGTGCACTTGGTTCAGATACAGTAATGTAGGCTCAATAAGATTGACAGGGTTGTCAGGACCTAGTATATAAACCAGCCATATCTAGGAGTTTTGGTTGGAAAAGAGGGGGGAGAGGTTTCAGGGTTTCAGATGGAGCTGGGACTTCAGGATATAGTGATGAGGGGGATGTTGAGTGGGATTCCATCCAGGTTGAGAAAAAATAGGAGGTCAAGGTCTGTGGAGTTGCAAGGGTCTGTGAGGAATGCATTTTGGATTGAAGGAGGAAGGTGTTGGGAGAGATTCCCTTTAAAGTTTGTTGCATCCTGATGGACACTATGTGATGACTTTGTAGCTGCGTTTTATGGAGTTGGTGTTCGGATTGAGCCTAGGGTTTTGTGGAATGGGGGGACTGTGACAAGAATAAAATTCGTTGCTGTAGTGGATATTCCTTGCTGGATTTTTGGACGCTTCTGAAGTAAAATATGGCTGACCTAGGAAACAGTAAGCAAAAAGAGAAAGGAAAGGGGAGAGGAAGAGAAAGCATGGAGTGAAGACTGCTTCTACAGTCATAAAGGGTCTTGGGGAGCACTCACCTAGGTCCCAAGCTTCAGCAGCTTGGATATGACTGACCAGGGTAACACGCAGATCTGTTCCACCATAGAGATGACAGTAGTAGCAGCAATAGCTCTTCCAATCAGAAGAATATAATTAATCAAGTCTGCCTATTACTCTCTCCCCATGGGGGCATAAATAAGGGGCTATAAGAAGCCAAATCCAAACAAAACGCTCATTAGTAATGGGAGTAACTAACTATTAACAACTAGGGCAACTTGCTAAAACTCAGGAAGAGAAAACTAAGTCAAAACAACTTAAAGGTCCTCCACTGTATGGAGGCTCTAACCTGACCTATGATAAGCTAATGACTCTATGATTAATTTGGTAATCACGTGAGAACTTAAATCAGCCACAGTTGAACCAAAATTAAAACAAATGAACCAATTGACCCATGGTTCACTAAAGAAACTATTGAAAGAAGACCAAAATCAAGATACTTTTAAGTATCTTGATTTTTGTACTCAGCTCTGTACCCATGCTTTAACATCCATTAAGCTGGTTGATTACAGTAGAAGCCCATGAAATGAATATTCAACCGATACATATATCAAACTAGGTTATTTTCTAAGAAAGGAACTCTCCAGTTTGGTCATTGGTGCTGGTTCTGCATCATATGGTGGTTTGTCTCGTAGTTCACTAGTAAGGTATTGTCAAAAGACAAATAAAATCAATCTTATTGAGTGGTACTTCCCATTTGACCTCTAAGACATTTCTATGATGAAAGCTTCAAGATTTCGGATATTCTGATTAAAATTGTTCATCCAATTCTGTTTTGGAATCAGAATGTGCTCAACTACTAAATAGTGAGAGCTCTCTTGGGTTTGACATTTGAGTATAGTTAATTGATTTAATTTTTTCCCCTTGTTAGCTGCTAAGCTTGCATGTTATGTTGCTAGCGTCTTCTATGCTAATTGATTCTCAAGTTGGAGTGTTTCTGAATGATCGCAGGAGTCAACTTTGTCAAGGACGCAAGGTTTTGTCTACACTAGAAATGATTTCAAAACTTGTTCAGAGGGTAAGAACCATATTTTTTTTCTTCGGGAAACGTGAGTTTTTAGAATCTCAATAGTGTTAATCTATAAGTCTTATGTGTTATTTTGCCCCCATCTTTCTAAAAAAAGAAGAAAAATCTCCTGCTGTCTTCTAGACGCTCGGTTACATGGTTCAATGCAGTGAATCACTTCAGGAGTTGCAATCAATGGCCCAGGAACATCAGGACTAGGCTTTTTTTTTTTAATGCTAGTTTGGCCTTCTAGATTGTTTTTATTGGCTGAGACAGATAACAATTAGGTAGGAAAACTATGCTTGCTCACCTGGCCTGCTCTGGTCAATAACCACCTAGGATCATTTGGTTTTGTCCTGAAACATTTTTCTGATCAATTGAGACATTTCTCCTTTCGCATCACAGGAAAGACTCATTTGACACTAAATATTGGATTTACAGGAACAATCTATTTCAGTTGTCATAACTTCAGTGGCAAACATGTTGCCTCAGGTATACTTCCTTTTTTACTAAACCACTTAGCACTCTTAACAGACTATCAGAGGTATGTTGCTGTTCTTTTTTCACATTTGGTGGAAACTTCGTTTGTTTGCTATTTATTTGTGAACATATTCCATGAACTAGAATTTGGCAAAACCTTTGCATGAACCAACTGCAAAGGGGGTTTGCCCGGGTCGTTGTGCTACATGGAAGGATATTTTGGTACTTTAGGTCTGACATTGAGACATCAGACAAGTTATGATCTGGATTGGCCATGTATCAAATATCAGTCTAATTCAACCATATACTCTCACATGTATTGGCGTGCATCCTATTGCTAAAGCATGCGGTAATATGCTCCCACTTGGTATTCCGTTATTTTTCATGTGGTTGACTTTGTTTTGGCTGAAATTTGACAAGTGAACAGGGGAGCAATGGGGAATAAGCATCTTTTTTCTTTTAGAGGTGTTTACATACTATACACAGGAATATTTATATTTATAGGGAAAAATTCTTTAAAAAAAAAAGATTTTCAACACTGGTTAATTGAAATCAATTTTTATGATCACATGTTATATAGTTGAAAAGATTTACCAAATCCCTGAATAAGTAAAAAGTTATTCTTAAGACCCTATGCTACCACAACATTCTTCTAGCTTCTCGCCTCCTCTCTTCAACTGCAATGTTCCTTCCTCAGTCATCTAAAATTTATCCTTCTTCCTTCAAGTGCAACTGCTCCTTTTCCCTCTGAAACACATCTCTTCCTCCCAGTAAACACCCCACCACCACCCACCCACCCCCTCCCTCCTTGCACCTTCTCCAATGTCCATTGCAATTCCACTCCCACCCCCACCATACTTCCATTAAGAAATCATTCAATAAAGAAAAAAATAAAAATAAAGAAAAACATGGATCTCCAAATAGGTAACTGTTTTTCCCCAAAAGGGACTACACTTCCAATGGTTCCATTAGCCATAATGACAAGCAAATTCCTTGGAACTCCAAACAACTTGACCTCCATTAATGGATTATAAGCAAAAAGGATTCTGTCCATGGTGGCTATCCAACAACAACAACAACAAGCCTTTTCCCAAAAATGGGGTTGGCTACACAGATCCTTGCCTTCCAGTTAGCTCTATTTAAGGTTATACTAGATAAAAGGTCTAAGCTGTGCATGTCTTCTCTCACCAATTCTCTTAAGGATTGAGTTCTTCTAATTCCTTTAATCTTGGTTAAATTGCTTTTCTGCACAGGGGCATTTAAAAGCCTCCCTTGAACAAGGTTGTGCCACCTCAATTGACTTTTTTGTTGTTTATCATTTATTGCAGCTACTCTCAGTCCAGCTCTAATATGATCATTCATTACCTTATCATTCCAAGTTTTGCCATCATTTATCTTAGCACCCTCCTTGCTATGCTGAGTTTATCCATACGCGTCTTAACAGCCCAACACTTTGCACCATACATTATAGCTGGTCGTTTGACAGTCCTATAGAATTTTTTATTGATCTTTAAAGGAATACGTCAATCACACGAGACCCCATATTCAAAATATTAACTCCACATTCCACATTCAGAACTTAAAAAATCAATCATAGATTGCATGAGAAGCTAGAGAAAAGGAAAAAAAAAAAAAAAAAAAAAAAAATTTGTTGGGTAAAACTGAACTGCCTTTTTCTTCAATAATCTGGAAGACTCTAACCAAAGAAGCAAAGTGAAGGATAAATTGGATAAGAGAAGGACAAGTAATAGAGGGTGAGAGGGAGGGTTGGAGTGGGCAGCACTAAAAAGGTGGGGGGAGAAAATGCAAAGAGGAGGGAGGAATTGGGTGGCTGTGGTGGTGATGCTTGGAGGATGGAGCAAGTCTTAGGAGGAGGAAGGAGCGACACAGTTTAAGGGACGAAGCAAGAGGGTTTGTTGGGAGGAGGATGGACCAGGTTTCAGAAGAAGGAAGATGGAAACAAGTAAGGGTAATTTAGGATTTTTATTATCGTTTTTAACTTGTTCAGAAATTTGCTAAATCTTTTTAACTCTCCAACTTTGGTGGTAAACTTAATTGTAACCATGGTAGAAGATCTCGCTCTCGAGCGAGATCTTGCCACCTTGAAAAACCGAGATCTTGACCATCTCGGCGAGATCTCGGTCGAGATATACAATTTTTTGGCATCAACTCGGTGGCCTATCGAGTTTTAGGGTCCCAATTGGGTTGAAACTTGGTATTTAACCTATTTAAGGCCTTTTGAACACATTGGCGGCCTTAGATTTGTTAGAAAACAACCCTATGTATGATTTCTTAGTCTACCCATAGTGTAAAACCGAAATGTTGTAGGATCAGGGAATGCAAGGTTATACAACATGTAATATAGAACCTTTAAAGTATATAAATGGAAAACAAGTGTATCAAATGCATCAAGTAACCTAAATGTTATCAAAATCCCATCCATAATTCCATATGAGTATCACAATCTTAATTTTCAAGAATAGAATAATAAAATTATACCACCATTAGAAGTTCTATATAAGTCATTAAATCATAAGTTCCTAAGACAAGCAGAGAATGATTGATCTTCCTTCAATGTTGTAGATGTGCTAAGAGTAGTTGCAAGTGAAAATCCATCTGAAATCCACAAAAAAAAAAGGAAAAAATTGAGAGTTCCAGTAAGATGTGGTGAGATATAGTGAGATATGGCGAGATATCCCAACTCTCTGCTAAATTATGTTTAATTAAAACTCTAATTGGCACGTGGTAGAGTTTTAAAGAACTAGGGACTCAACTATTAACTCAGTCATTACTGGATTCTAGCCATGAGCTCCGACGTCTCCCCCCCCCCCACCATCCACCTCTCCTTCCCCATCTGACTTTTTCTGCAACCCCCCATCTTCTTTCACCCTTTCCACCAATCCTCCTGGACCTGAACCTGCCATCCCTTGTTCCCTTGAGTCTCCCCTGAAAGCCTGGAACTCCCTGTTTAATCCCTCCCTCTCACCTATCCCTCCTCTACCTTCCCACAGCTGCAACCTCTCCTTCATCCTGCTTGTGCCCACCCCAAACTCAGCCCCCGTGGTTCACTGCCCTTCGGAAGCCACTGCTGATAGTATAAAGCTTTGGAATCTTGTTGTGTATGGCCAATTTCTTTGCCCTTGCCCTCCCCTTGGCATTGTTAAAACCTCGCTGTCTAAGCAATGGCGCGCTCAAGGTTCTTTGGAAACTCACCTAATCGATGCAAATACTTTCCTTTTCAAATTAGCCTCTCCTTCTTGTAAAGCAAAAGCCATTGAAGGATTTTCGTGGTTCGTTGGTAAATCTCCTATCTCCATCAATTCTTGGGAGCCTTCTAAGCCTCTCTGCAGGTTCGACTTCAATATTATTACCCTGTGGATCAACCTCCTAGGACTCCCCTTGGGCTTCTAAAATCAAGACTGCCTCAGTAGATTAGGCTCAGTAATTGGTCACCCCCTCCGCTCGGATTTGAAAGCTTCAAAATTGGAGCGTCTTTTGTATGCTAAAATCTGCGTAGAAATCTCTGCAGCCAAGCCCCTTCCCCCTTATATCATCATCGAAGATGACAATGGCCTGCATTACTACCAAATCATAGCCTATAACTGGATCCCTGGAAGGTGCGACGCCTATGCCTCCTTTGGTCATGAAGAATCCTCCTGCAAATCAAGTTTCTTAAATGTCAACTCCTCTGATGGAATTTTGCCCAAGCTGAACTCTATGAATCCACGGCTTTCCAGTGAAAATTGCTCTGCTCCGCTGCTTGAAGAAAAATGGAAGAAAACCTCTCAAATATAGCTCAGATCCCCTTGATAGACTTGCTGGAAAAAGTCTTTATGCCTGTTATCCCTGCCGACACATCGCTGGCGCTAGCTCCGACGAAAACTTACCGAAGAAACAAGAAAAAGAAAGAAAGGAAAAAAAATCAAGGATCTTCTGGTTCTGCTCCTCTGACTCCTCTGTCCTCTGCAAACCCTACTCCTCAAGGGAACGACGTTGCTCTCTCTGACACTGTTCTGCCCAAAGCTCCCACACCTCACATTGAAGGCCCGGTTGACGATGCTTTAGCCTCCAGGTCACCGCGAGATCAAGCTCTCCACGTCCCTGCCAATCGCGACAGCCCTGGTATTGCACCATTCCGTCCATCGCCTTCGCTTGCAACAGAAAAGTTGGTTTTGCCTTTACCGCCTTAAGCCATCGCCTGCTCCATGGCAAAGTCTACTGCTTGCCCTTTGAACTTTAAAGGTTGTGTATGCCTCTTCCCCAACTCCTTTAACCCTCGCTTGCATTGGGGTGGGCCCTGCTGAAGCTTTTAACCCTACTACATCCTTATCCCCTTCTCAACCTAAAGGCCCCTTTTATCTCGACCCTTTGTGGGCCGTCTCCTTTAAACCCATCTAAACCCTTGGTTCCCTTAGCCAATTCAAAACCTCCTAACGCTCTTAACTACCGTGGCCCAATCCACCGTCAGCCCACTAAACCCAACATAATAACGAACCCAATTACTGCTTCTGACCCAACCCACTACCCTCCACCTTGGCCCAACAAAAATCCTTCCATTGTTTGGAGTCCTCTGAACCAGACTCCCCCAACCCCTATTTCTTCTACCAACCACAGTGAACCCTCTCCATCAGAACATTCAGATTACCCCTTTTATCCAATCTCTCCTAATTCGGACTCATCAATTGACCCAAACCTTTTTTAAACGCCTTCCCCCCTACATTCCCCTTTGTGTGAGACTCCCCCTCTATCTCCCCCTGCTTGGTCCACTGTCTCCCAGCTCCCCACTTTTCTTGCTGCCATTTCTCCATCTAGCAAAACCGATGGCCTCTCCTCTCTTCAATAGTTGCCATGTCCGTGTTCGATATTCTCATTTGGAATGTTAGAGGGTTAAATGCCTTCCATAAACAAGCTGATGTGAAATCTCCATTCGTGAGTCTAAAGCCTCTATTTGTGCCCTCCTTGAAATCCATATTCACATGGATAATGCCCCTCAGATCGCCAAGGCCATTTCCCCCTCATGGTTCTTCCTCTCCAATTCTAACATTGCTGCCCCTAATGGCCGCATTTGGATCCATCAAAATTTCAAAAATCCCTTCTCTCCTCGTCTTCTCAATCCATGCACCTCAAGCTCATTACTCCCTTGTCTCCCTCCCCTCTCCTTCTCACTATTATCTATGGCTTTAATCGGCCATCCGACCGTTCCCCACTCTGGGAGGTTCTCCGCTCATTGGCTCTCTCCTCTACAGGCCTTCCTTGGGGCATTGGGGGCGATTTTAATATTGTCCGATATTCGCATGAGAGGGTTGGTGGTAACCTTCTAGACCCTGCTACAGTGGAAGATTTTAATTCTTGCCTTGACGATGCGGGACTCTCAGATCTTCGTTGGTCTGGCCATTTCCTCACTTGGTAGAACTGGAGGATTGGGGAAGCCCGCATCGCCTCCAAGCTTGATCGCTTCCTTGTCAATGAGTCCTGGCTCACCTCCTTCCTTCTGCATCCTATGCCTTTTTCTCCCCTCCCAGCGTCTCTGACCACTCCCCCTGCATCCTCCATATATTCGATCTCCCCTCCACTGGCCCCAAGCCATTCAAATTCTTCGACATGTGACCTTCAACCCCTCTTTCCTCCTTACGGTTATTGAGGCTTGGAATCAGCTGACCCACTGTAACTCTCTCCCCTTGATTACTCTGGCCTGCAAACTTAGAAACACTAAGTCCTCTCTCCGATCCTGGAAGTCTTCCACGTTTGGAATCATCGCCTCCCAAGTCACCTCTTGCCGTTCTAATCTCTCTAGGATCCAGCTCCTTCTCCATAGGGACCCCTTGAATCCCTCTCTCGCTGAGGAAGAGCGTTCTCTCTCCCTTACCCTCTCCTCCCAGGAGGAAAGCTTTCTTAGGCAAAAAGCGAGAATCAAATGGCTCGAACTTGGGGACGTAAACAATGCCTATTTCCATCACTCCCTCAAAGGTCGTTTGAACTACAACTACATTTCTGGTCTCCTGTCTATGAATGGATCCTGGATCACTGATCTCCCTAGTATCAAGAATGAAGTTGTCTCTTTCTTTTCCAGTCTTCTTTCTTCATCTTCCCTCCCTCCTCGGCCCTCTCTCCCTCCCTTTCTTCTTAGCAAGTTCGTTTCTCCCTCTAATCTGGACTCCCTCCGATCCTAATGAGATCCTCATTGCCATCCGCTCTCACAAAGCTAATTCAGCCCCTAGCCTTGATGGTTTTAGTATGGGTTTCTTTTTGTCTTCCTAGGAGTTCATTGTGGATGATCTCATCCATGCCATTCGGAGTTTCTTTCTTAATCCTTCACTGCTCTCCTCCATCAACCAAACTTTCCTCTGTCTCATCCCTAAGAAGCCTAGCGCCTCTTCTCTTTCTGATTTTTGCCCCATTTCCCTTTGCAATGTCATCTACAAGTTCATTTCCAAAATCCTTGCCAATCGAATCAAGAAAGGTTATTCCTTCTCTGGTGAGCCCTAACCAATCTGTTTTCATCTCAAGTCGGAGCATCTCGGATAATATCCTCCTTTGTGCGGAAATTGTTCGAGGTTTCAATAGATCTTCCCACTCCCCGGCTGCTCTCCTGAAAGTGGACCTTCATAAGGCCTTTGATTCAATCTGTTGGGATATCATCAGCGAGGTCCTCTCTGCTATGGGATTCCCTTCGGCTTTTGTCCACTGGATTGAGATTTGTATCTCCACCCCTCGCTTCTCCATTATCACTAATGGCTCCCTTGCAAGCTTCTTCCACTCCAGGGTAGGAATCCGCCAGGGCTGTCCTCTCTCTCCCTACCTGTTCACCATGGCTCTCGAGGTCCTCTCCCGTATCCTCCAATCTAATACAGATCAGTTCCTCATCTCTCCTATTCCCAAATGCACATCCACAAACCTCACCCACCTTGCCTTTGCGGATGATCTCATGATCTTCACCAAAGCTGACCATCAATCCATTTTTCCACCCTTCTTTCCTCCTTCTCCTTGTTTGAATCCCTCTCCAGCCTCCGTGTCAACCTCAACAAATCCACTCTCTTTCTCTCCGACGTCTCGAATGCTACTCGAGCTTCTCTCCTGCAGCTCTTTGGGGTTCAGTCCTGGCTCCTTTCCTATGACCGACCTTGGCCTCCCTCTTATTCCTGGTAGGCTCACCTGCCATCACTGCTCTCATATGCTTGACCATATTAGGAAAAAACTTCAGCTCTGGAAAGGCAAGCTCCTATCCTTTGCTAGGAGAGTGGTGCTCATTCAATCTGTCCTTCAATATTCTTACATTTTTTGGGGTGGCATCTTCTCTATCCCCAAATCCATTATTCAGTCCATGGAGTCCCTCTTCTGTGCCTTGCTCTGGGAAGGTTAAGAAGCTTCCAAATTCCTTCATCCCGTCTCCTCGACGGCGGTCTGTCGCCCCAGAGTTGAGGGTGGCCTTGGCTTACATCGTATCCTTGATGTTAACTTGGCCTACCTCCTTAAGCTCATTTGGAAGATTGCTTCCAAGCATGACTCTATCTAGGTCTCTTGGGTCTATTCTTACATTCTCAAATAGGATTCTTTTTGGACTGCTTCCTGCCCCTCAAACTCTTCATGGATCTGGAGGAAGATTCTCCTCCTTTAGCCCCATGCTCTCTCCGACATCTCTATTGAAGTCTCGGATGGTTTCTCCACCCTTTTTTGGCTAGACCCTTGGCATCCATTCGGCATTCTTCCCCGTGCAACCTATGAGACCCACATCCCTAAGATAGCCACACTAGACTCCTTCATCTCTTGCAAGGCCTGGGCCCCTCTCCCCCACCCTAGTCTCACACATGTTTGGAATGTGCTCCCCCCAATCCTCAACCTGTCCCAAGATACCACCATTTGGTCCCCTTCGCCTTCCAAATCATTTACCACCTCCTTTGCTTGGAATCTTCTCCGCTTCCCCCATCCCCCTGTCCCCTGGTCCTATTTGGTTTGGTTCAAAGGCCACATTCCCTGTCATTCCTTCACCCTTTGGAGAGCTTTCAACCATGCTGTCCCTACCCAATCCTTCCTCATTAGCCGCCACATCCCCGCCAACCCTAACTGCACCCTTTGCTGGAGTGGTTCAGAGGACATTGACCACCTTTTCTTCTCCTGTCCCTTCTCCCGTCCCCTTTGGGATAGAGCTCTTGCTTCCATTTGGCCAGCTCGAGGCGCTCGCACGGGTTCGTTCGTGATTGGTATTGGATCTCGAGGAATTTTGCCGGTCACTCCATTTGCGACCGCCTTGGCAAACTAGTGTTTAGTGCCGTCATCCATCACATTTGGTGGGAGCGCAACCTTAGAAGATGGAATCCCAAATCGTGATCCTTAGATATGATTTGGAAAGCCATCTTCTTTGATATTTCTTCTAGATTGCTCTCCCTCCCCCACTCCCCCTGTTGCTGACAGCCCCAGAAATAGGTTGATTGTTAGTTTTTGCGGCCTTAGCTGCTCTTTCCTCTCCCCCTCTTGAGCTCCCTGCTCTTCCCCCCCCCCCTCCCCTTTTTTCCTTCTTTCTTGTCTGCCCTTTTGTATTTTTCTCTTGTAGTGTTGCGTTGTTTAATATATTATTCATTCATCCAAAAAAATTATTAACTCAAATCAAGACTTCTTAACCAAACTGGAATTAAATTCCAGCAACTAAATAGGGGCTGAAAATGCCCAAAATACCCCTCCTAGAGGGTTCAGCCAGCCTAGGGAGGCTTCTTGGGTGCATTTTGTGGGCCCCACTTAGGGTTTCAGCGAAGGGGCAATTTCGTGTTGACATAACTTGATTCAAGTTGTAGAAGCTTTTTTCAACAAACCAGCAGCCATCTTCAACTCCAGCACCTTCTCAAAGTTAGGTACACACCCCCAGGCCCCTTCCTCCCTAGGCCATCGCAGCCCTCCCCTTCCCCCTTCTCTCTTGCACAGACCCTTGAACTCTCGCCACCCCATTGCAGCCTCTCCCCCACCCCGGCTGCCCCCTAGGACCCCTCCCCTACCCCCTGCAACCTTTCCCAGTCCCTCCCCCACCTCTCCCCTACCCTGCAGCTCCCCATTCCCTCTCTTCCTTCTATAACACCCCTCCCGCCCCCTTTTCTGACTTGCGGCAGATCTGAAACAGAAAGAAAAGAAGAAAAAAGAAAGAAAAGAAAAGAAAAGAAGGAGAAACTAGAGAGAGAGAGAGAGAGATCAAGAAGATAGTCCATGAATTTACAAGATTCCAATCGACACCTAAGAACCAACCCATACCTTCTCAAAACCCTAACCGCAACCTTTCTTTTCAGCTCTATTGTAATTCTGGGTATCTTAAACCAGCCCATAGGGATTTTGTTAAAACCCTAATTTTCCCTATCAACCCATGGGAACCCAATTTTATCTCCTTGTCCTTCCCTCAAGTCCCATCTATATCAGAACAACCCATGTCAATCCTAACTTGTCTCTAGGATCTTTCCAAAACTTCCTTAGAGATCCACAAACATCCTGTAATAATTTAGACTTGTTATCTAGAAGATTCTGGGTGAACCCTTAATTTTAGGGAAATTATCCCAGAAGTCCTAACCCTAAATCAGGTTCACATTGCCTTCCTTCTATCGTTGCATTTTCTGTTTCAATTGGAAGATAAAGGATGTGAAACAACTAGGAGATAGATGAAATAGAAGGTTGAAGTTAAGAAGAAGAGTGCCAATGGTAAAATGACGTGGATTGGAGTATGGTATCCTCCACATCCATGTTACTTAGCTAATAACAAAGGAATTATACTTAGCAACCAGACAACAATCTGGTTCCTCAAGTACCCCTAGTTACCAACTCTAGCAGTTTCCCCTCAAACTGGCGAAAATTATCATACATTCCCAGCTTCCACAAAAGGGCACTGCACTAAGCTGATCAGGAATGAGACCCTTGGAATAGATGTCAATTAATTGATTAAATAAAAACAGTACAGATGCAGTCCATCAATTATCTCTTGGATGAAGTGCTTGTCCACCATAATATGTTTTGTTCTATCATGTTGCATGGGACTGTGGACTGTATTTATACCAGCAGTCTCAAAGGTCTTTAGTTTCAGATCCCAGCTCTTGGACGGGCCTTTTGAACCATAAGAAAGTACAATCTCTGTGAGATATAGCCTAGATCAAGCAAGTTGTTTCTTGCTTCTCCAAATGAGCAAATTACCCCACACAACTGTCCAATAACCTGATGTAGATTGTCTGTCTGAAACTGAACCAGCCCAATCTACATCAATGTAACCTTCAATCTGCAAATGGTTGTGCTTGTCTGCTTGACATATAGGATGCCTTTTCCTAGGGCAGGAATTCAAGTACATGAGGTTCTGTTACACAACATCCAATTGCCCACTTTTTGGAACATCTATAAACTGACTCACAATTCACAAGTTACCAAGTCACAGTTCCAACTACATAGATGATATATGGGTTAGTCGAGGAGAGATAAATCAACTTTTGTACAAGTCTGGTAGTCCCTACATCAAACAATTGTTGTCAACAATCTTCCCCTAACTTGAAGATTCTTGATTTTTGTTTTGACTTCTGAGCATACTGGCTCACTCTTTGACAGATTACTGGGCAACTTTTTCAAATCAAGAGTTGACATCTTGGTTCTTCAATGTCTAGCATTTTGTGGTGGTTATCGTCTTAAATTATTTGTTTTCAATTGATGCTTGATCACAAATCTTTTAGCAAATGACATCTACAGCAATAAAATTAATTCCTCTGCTCCTCTAATAAGGCTTCTCATCTTGAGTTTTTGTAAACAATTTTTACTGACATATAGGCACAAAAATATGTTAGTGATGTTAGCATTCATGTTGCAGAAATACCCTATTGGTTCTTCAATATTTAGCATTTTGCAGTGGTTATTGTCTTAAATTACATTTATTTGTTTTGAATTGATGCTCGATCACAAATGTTTTAGCAAGTGACATCTGCAGCAATAAAATTAATTCCTCTGCTCCTCTAATAAGGCTTCTCGTCTTGAATTTTTGTAAACAATTTTTACTGACATATAGGCACATAAATATGTTAGTGACGTAGCATTCATGTTGCAGAAATACCTTCTTGAGCAACGTGCTGTTGTAGATGTTGATGGAGGGAAACTATTGAATGAGGACAATGACCTTAGATCTGTAAGTTTAAAGTAGCTGATTTTTATAGACCTCTCCAAAGAAATTTTTTTTTTTTTTTTTTTTATTATATTTCTAATTATTTTTGTTTCCTTTTATAGAGCATAGGGTAATAATGTGGTTCAAGACTTCAAGTTCTTGTTCTCACCATCCTCCCTCAAAACTGGCTGAGATGTTGGGAAGTTAGTTTTTTCTTTTCTACCAACTCAATTGACCATTTTTATGGGCCAACTGGGTGGAGGTGGGAGGGGATTCAAA
Source organism: Hakea prostrata (assembly GCF_041222555.1). Lineage (NCBI taxonomy): Eukaryota > Viridiplantae > Streptophyta > Magnoliopsida > Proteales > Proteaceae > Hakea > Hakea prostrata. Next base: position 59,141,519 of record NC_142600.1, read on the forward strand.
ACTGGGTATTTAGCCTATTTTTTAGCCTTGTTAACGCAACAATACTATAAGATTTATTTTTAAAAAGGAGTAAATTACATATACACCCCCTGGGTTTGCTAGCTATTACAAATGCCTGACACCATTAGTTCTAGAATGGAAAAAAACATATTACTTCACTCTCCTGTCTTCTTTCTTCTTCTTCCTCCTTTTTTTCCCCTTCCTTGTAAGTCAAAATAGGTTGTAAAGAAGGGCAGTTTGGAAAATTTGAACATAAAATAGATGCTGAGTTATCACATTACCCAATTATTATAACAATAAGAGTGTGTCTAATATTTAATTTGAAACATAGTGGTTGCAAACATAATAAAATAAATGTAAAGTGGGTGTAAATGCAATAGTTTGTAAACTCAGGGGGGTCTATACATAATCTACTCAAAACTGCTATAATGAAGGAAAAATCCTAAATACCCTACTCTACATATTATTTGGTCACAAAAATAAAGCAATCATTAATTTAATGCAAACCAAGTTAATAAATAATTGAAATGTTCAAATTAGAATAAGTGATATACTTGCAAGTACTGAGTACATCACTTGCATTCTGAATCAAGGAACTTTTTGTATGCCCTGAGTAGGTTTTGTATGTCATACTATTGCTAGATTTGTTCTATAGGTAGTATAGATATGGTTGCAATTTGCTACAGGGACAACTCCAAATTTCCCAGTGACCAAAAGCACGAAGTTGGTAAAGCTTCCTGCAGCGATATGCACTAACTGAATCCAATTTTGGCAATTTCTTTGGTGTTGTATTATGGCTAGGGCCTTTTTATATGTCAAATTAAACCGAGGTCTTAGATTGAGATCTGACAAAATTATTTTCGTTCTGTAACTGACATACCATCACATCTTCCTTCTCAAAAAGAGAAATATCTCATATATCCCGGCAAGATCTTGTAGGTTTTAAATTATGAATGATAGACCCTCCTGGTTGGCAACTCTTGCAAACTTTGGTTATTATTCTATGCGAAGACTCAAGAGAAATAATGGAATGCTTTATTGGTAGCTCCAGTGGGGTACTTCTAACAATACAACTGAGTGAAAACTAAATACCGAAGGCAGCAAGAAAATTTAGAGAAATAAGGCAAGAGTCATGAAAACCCCCAAAACCTATCTTGGGATTACATGAGACGGGATTTTCTGCCTAAAAATGCCTATCAATGATCCCCCTCAAGTTTGTGTGTAGATACCACACATGGGAACCAAAATAGGATGAACACCCATCCAATCAATTCCTTAATGAAAACATCAGCCAGTTAATTTTTATGCTCTGTAAAGGATATGCAGATAACTCCACCCTCTAACTTTTGTTTCATTAAGTATTTGTCAATCTTCACATGCTTTCTTTATCACGTTGCACTAGGTTATTAGCAATGCTTATACCCGCATTGTTGTCACTATATCATCGTCAAAAGAGTATTAGGAACATCAAGATCTGAAATAGACCACTTAGCCATAGCAACTTGGAAATCCCTTAAGCCATAGCATGAAACTCTACTTCAATACTTCAACACTGGATCCTGCAACAAGATTTTACTTCTTACTGCTCCATGTGACTAGATTAACACCAATAATGGAACAATATGCTGAAGTAGATTTTCGATGATGTCACCCTCCCTAATTAATGTTAGTGTAGGTCTCTATATGGAGATAAGAGTGCTCCCTTTCTAGAGCTGACTTCCAAGTAACGAAGAATATAGAGAATGGAAACAATGTGAGTGGTAACAAATATATGAATTGACTAACCAAGCTTACTGTAGAAAAAAATATGTGGTTGAGTGTGGCAAAGGTTGATCAGCTTCCCATGAGTCTTTGATAATGGCCCTTATAAATAAGTTCACCATCTTTTTCTTTGAGCTGAGTGGGGACTTCCAAAGGAGTATCACAAGGATGACAACCCAACCACCCAATGTCACTAATCTTAAAAAGGAGGTCTAGGAAGTATGGGGTGTTCATAATATGCTTTTCCCTATGGGGTGTTCATAATATGCTTTTATATCCATCCAGAAAAAATATTCCTTGCCATTATCATTGTGTAAAGGCTTGACTTTAGCATCAAACTGATTTTTGATAATTTTATAAAATAGTTGGATGCATTGAAAAATTTCACTCTTGTTGCACTTCAAATTCACCTTAGTAACACGGGTGTGACAATCTATAAATGTTACAAAGTAACTAGAGATAAAGGTACAATGATTGGGACCCCATACATTAGAGTGGTTTAGTTTGAAGGTAAAGGAATGTTTATTTTATTTTATTTTACTTATTATTTATTATTTATTATATATATTAGAAGGAGAATAACTAGAATGAGTTTGTTTGGCAAAAATGCGAGCTTCACATAATAACTCAGCCTTATTACAATGCTAAAATAAATGCAAAAAAAAAAGAAGGGAAATCAATGTCTAAACAATAGGGAGACTTAGTCCATGCTGAAGGAGCTCAATATCTGAGGCAATCTAGTGAAATTGAGGAGAAGAGGCTGGTATAGTAGAGCAATATATCCACATATTTATTTGAGAAAAGAAATGTTGTAAGTAAATAACTATAGTTAAAGTTATGTATGATGGTTTAGTGACAAGTGTAAGAATGGTGGGGGGGGGGGTTGAGGGGGGAGGAGGGACAAGGTGTTGAATTCCCGATCACAGTTGGGCTACATCAAGGATCACCTTTAAGGCCATATATGTTTGCACTTATAGTGGATAATTTAACCAAAGACATTCAAGATGAGGTTCCTTGGTGTGTGCTTTTTGCGGATGATGTTGTTTGGGCAAATGAGACACAAGTAGGGATTAATGGCATCGCCAAGTTAGAATCATGCAAACTTTGGAATTAAAAGGCTTTGAACTTAGTAGAACGACGACGGAATATTTAGTGTGTAACTTTGGCTGTGATTTGACAGATGCTGAGACTTGATTAGAAGGACATTCCACAAAGCGATTAGTTTATGAACCTTGGCTCTACCATAAAAAAAAAAAGGTTATATGCAGGATGATGTTTTCAAAAGAACGAAAATTGGGTGAATGAAGTGAAGAGGTGCATCAAGGGTCTTGTTTGATCAACATATTACTTTAAAGCTCCAAAAAGAAAAAACTATAGGACTGACGTGCAACAAGCTATGTTGTAGGGTGTGGAGTATTGGGCTTTTAAGAAGCATCATAGATAAACTCAGTGTAGTGGAAATGAGGATGCTAAGATGGATGAGTGGCAAACTAAGAAGGATAAGATAAGGAATGATCATCTTAGAGCTGGTTTCTAGTTTCTCTAATGAATAATAAGCTACAAGTCAATTGAGGTAGAAGAACAAGATTGATAAGTTGATTGGAAAGCAAGGATCCATGTAGCTGACCCATTTAGATGGAAAAGGCTTGTTCTTGTTGTTGTTTGTAAGCTTGTAGGAGTGCAGCACACTCTAGCAAGAACCGCTATCACACTATGCACCTTATGATGTCCAATCTCCTTTCCTACAACCACATCCTGTACAACAACAACCAAAAAAAAAAAAAAGAAAAAAAGAAAGAAAGAAGAAGAAGTAACTTCACAATTCAAATCTCCAGTATGAGAAAAAGAGGGAATGTGTACAACTCAAGATTAAGCAGGGTAGGAGGGCAGTGGATGAAAACTTCTCCAGAGCTAGAAGAAAAAGATCCATTAGCTACACGAACCTCATCTTTCCCAGAAAATAATGAATACTGATGGAATTGGTTGGAAGACAATGGTTTTTTATAGGTATCCTCAGGTCTATAATCCAAGAATTGGATATAGTGGAGGCATAAAAATCTGGGGTAGAATACCTGAGTCAGCATGAAGGAGTAGCAGAAGATACAGATGGCTTAGAGTTGGTGGGACACTTTGCAACAGGCAATGGAGAGCTTTCAGTTCCTCACTGGAGAACCCTAGAAATTGTCTCATCAGATGAATTTTGAACAGTCGCAATCTGATTTACTTGAGTTTTTCCTTGGCTTTTACCATGGCCAGCCTTCTGGTTGGCTTCAAAGTCTGGGTTTTCATGTAATTTCTGGCATGTAGCTTTATTATACCAAATCTTTCCAGAATGCTTACATTTAATAGCACCCTTAGTGTAGCATTTTGAACTGAACCTGATCTAGATCTCAAGTGCAGAGCCATCAGCTACAGAAGGAAGGGAGCATAGTTGCACGACGACTTTCTACGACTTTCTCTGTGTATTTACTAAGAGATATAATTCCTTGAGTGTCGAAAAGGGGTCTTGACTAAGAAGTTGAGTTCGAAATGGATCATTTACGACATTGAGGCCAACCAAGAAATCATAGACATGGATCTTATCCCTATTTTGTGATAGGCTGCAATATCTTAATCAGTAGTCATCTGAAAAGATACGGTAATGATCAAGTTTCTGCAATAGAGCAATAAGTGTATTGTAGTATCGAGAGAGTAACATCTCCCTTTGGTTCATGAAAAACTGCATGTGAAATTCATAAACCTAAGCTTTTTTTCCTACCTTTTAAGATAAGTTTGTTTGGCAGTAGTCAAATACTAGCAGCAGTGTCCAATAACAAATAAGTTTGATGCAGTTCAGATTTCATAGAATGTATTAAAATGCCATAACAACGGAGTCATGTGAAAAATGATGATCCAAAAGCAAACTAGCTAAAGTTGGCTTCAAAATAGTGCCTGCAATATGGCCAAAAAAAGCCCCAGCGAGTGATGGTAAGGTAGGATGATCTGGAGTCTGGACCACATATTGTTCCATCAACATTGTAATTGGGGACATTAGAGGTTGGTAATCATTCTTATTAGTGCCATTAGGTGTCTCAGATGAGTAGTTTGAAGAGGCTACTTCTTCAGATGTGTGGATCATATTTCTAAAAAAGGTAAAATAGGCCTGACTGGAAAGAAAATTCCTGAAAATTTTCTGTTTGATAGAATCGATTCAACAGAGAAGTCAGATCTGCTGTAGGGTGAATCTCCAAGGTTGAAAGCCAATTCTTCTGGTATGGATCAATTCATCAAGTATACGGAGATAAAAACTTGGCGGAATCTGAGAAAAATGCTTTATCTTTAATTCATAGATGATGTAATGGAGAGTAGCATCAAAATATTCAAATAGATCACCTCATAGTGCTGCCTTTAGGCTTGAGAAGAGAGCAAAGAAAAAGACACAAGAGAGAAGAAGAAGAAGAAAGCGTAGAAAACTGTGGTGGAAAGGAGGGATTGAGATTCTCTCAATCAGGGATTCAGAAGAGAAACGACTTTGATACCATTTAGAAACTTAGGAGAGACGTGAATTGCTTTATTAATAGCCCTTGTGGGGTATTCATAAAATACAACTTGGGAAAACAAAATAGAGAATGGAACAAGAAGAATAAGAGAATTGGGGCAAAAAGATAGGAAAAGGAAAAGACAGCACGCACCCCCTTCCAAAAGAAAAAGGTCATTTTGGGACTAGTGTGATTTTCTACCCAAAAAAGCCCTTCAACAGCTACCATTCATTGAAGAAGATTTTCATCAGGATAGCCCAACCCCATTTTCGACCAAAGTAGAAAGAATATCGCTAGGACAGACTAATGCGAAGAAAAGAATGAAATCTACCTTAGATAGATTTTACTAAAGAGGATTCCTAAGGTTTTTGCATGAAACCTTTCATAGAAACATACATGGTTCATATGTCACACCTGCCATGTCATCCTTGTTTATATTCAAACGAAGATTATGTTACTTGTTCAGTATTTATTCCTAGATTTTGTAGGCCTCACATGATGCGGGCATGCGTCAGCATTAGTTACATTCTTGGCCGGAGCAATAAACCTATTGAAAGCGACTCATTTTGCAATAGAGAGGCCATGTATGAACGATGCAATTTTACTTCCCCATGTAGCTACTTCTAGGGTTGGGTGTAGGCCCTACAAGCAAATGTACAAACACCTTTACATACTGTGTACCTAATGTCCTTACAGTAAATTTTATCTAAAATATCGGGTTCAATGGAACTTTTCATGCACTTTTTCAATCTGAGACTCTAGATGAATTTTTTTTTCCATTTTTTGGTTATATATGGAAAAATAGATATAAATTGACCACAATTTTGTCTATTCTCAAATTTTTTTAAGCATAGGAGCTTTTCTTCTAGTACTCAGAACTTAGAACTTAGAAGTCAAAACTCTTTATCTTGAGAGTGATATAAAACCTGGTCTCCAAAGGATGGAGGTGTAAGAAAACTTACCAACTTGAACCCTGGTCCCACTATTTGATTATTTACTAAAATCTCCCTCTAGGTGTGCAGGATGAACTGTTTGGACGATTTAAGTAATACTATTGAAGGACACCTAGAGTTACTTTGCATTTGTATACTTGGTGAACATATAATAACCAAACCTTTGCATGCTTCCAACTTATTACTTGGAAAGGCTGATTTGTATATAGCTTAGGTGCTTTATCTACCTTTGGTTTCATCGGTTGTTGCTTTTCTGGTACAATGTTACTACTTATCCTAGTGAGCTATATGGCCACTAGGCCAGAAGCTTCTCAAGCTCAAGGATTTACTTTTCTAGTTTGAGACCAACTTCTTGGAGCTAACATGGCTCAAGGAGTCAAGGATGTATTGGTTTTAGTTAACATCTCATTTTTTTCAGTCCAAGAGATGGGGAAACCACCTCTCGTTTTCTTCTATGATTTGTTTATGCTGAGGATCATTTGTGGCATGCAGGAAAAGCCTGTGCGCGGCTGCAGTAGGATTTGACAAGAAATTGGTCAACGGATGTTGAAATTGTCCTTTTACCAATTAATTTCATAGAAAATTTTCATTCCTGTACCTGCTTTTCACCTTGGACTATTTCCATGATCCCTCTAAGCTGATATACAATCTCGCATAGCTGCACTACTTTGATTAACATTGGCTTTTGTGATGATTGAATCTGACTTTTCCTGAGTTCCAACTTATATTAGATTTGGCTTAGTTTTTGTACTTATATAATGTCCTCTTGGCTGATTAGTTAGGTTGATGTAAGATTTGTTCCTACTCCACGAATGCAGGTCCTTCAGTATTTATTAGATGATGTCTCTGATTTCTGGACAACACATATCAGTAACGAAAGGGAAAGTGACAGTAAAGTAGAAGAAAGAGGCTGTGTTCATATACTTAAGGCTTTTCTTGATTATATGTCTGCCAGAGAGGGCGAAAATTTTAGGTCCAGGAGACACAACAATGAAAATTCAGTCACATTGACTACAATTCATCAGGTCTTTTTTAGTAAATGGATATGAACTCTTTCATGCTGATCTCTACTTATCACTTCTTTCTCTTTGATGATATTGAGTTTTCTACTGTTTCTGTGCAGTCTAAAGGATTGGAATGGGATACCGTTTTTGTTGTCAAGGTATGCTACTAGAGTTGTATGTTATTGACTTCTTCTTCATAAGTCTTATACATGATGAACATAACAAAAGAGAAAGCATCACTCCTTAGGAGCCATGGAGCTGCAGCGTGGTGTTACTCATGTGCTGCCTCATCACACCACTGTTGCACCCTAATTTCAAAACTGGTTTATATAAATGACATTGACGAGATATTGGAATTTTTGTTCAACAAAAACTGTAAATTCAGTTAGGGGTCGACAAAAGCTTGCAATATTTGCTTTTGAACATTAATCCATTCGTAGTTGGATTCCATGCTCAATATCTGACTCTTATCACTGGCTACTATGTTTTTGTATTATACACTATACGATTTGGCTTGATGCATTTGGAACTAATTCTTACCTTCAACACCCTATTCGGTTGGTATAGGCAAATGAATCTGAGATTCCTCTGTTGCATGAGTTTAATGGTGCTGTCAATGAAAATGGGACCTCTCTCGAGGTAATCTCTCATCTTCTCAAATTTAGTCAGTTTCTGTATCTAGGTCAGCACCAGTTTCTTTATCAAGATTTCACATTCTGGGGTCCTGACCTTTTAGCTTTTGTAGGAAGAACGACGTTTGTTGTACGTGGCAATGACTCGTGCTCGGAAGAAACTTTACATATCATATGTTATAATGAATTCGAATTGGCAGGTTAGATAAGGATTAAATGATTACATTTTTTTCTGCTTCTCTCCACACTCAGTTTAAGTAATGAATTTGCGGCCTTTCAGCTTCTTCAACCCTCACGCTTTCTTAAAGAAATTCCAGAACATCTCCGGGAGGTTCAGGTGTAGTTTGCTGTCCCATTTCATTTCTAGTATTTCCTAATATTATTTCCTATCTTTTTTTCATCCCCTTGTGCTGCTGCTATGACCTGTGATTCTAAATCTTTAATTTGTGAAAAAAATTTTTGGATTCAACTTATTTTCCCTTCTGTGATAAATTCACAAGGTAGTTACTAAGTTTGGTCAATTGAGCTTTTTATTGTTTCTGCTCCATCACATGCCTTCTTGATTTGTCTTTAAGCAAGTACACCCCACAACCTAATGGTAAGTGTCAGGACTGAAGCACATTCTGAAATCCCAATTAAAACAGCTAAGTTGACTACTCACTCATTCTAACCATTGGATGGGTAGGAAATGACATGGATAGGCGAAATGTCAAATTTGAGAGCTATCTCAATGTATAGTCTTCCACCTTCTATTTTTGGTTATCCCCTTATTGTAACCATTAATAAACAAAATGTGTTTTTTTTCTAACCATTCATGGAGAAACTCAAATTTAATGCATAATAAAGTGACAGACAGCTGAAAAACTGAATTTAGCCTCATGAAACACTGACATATGGGAGATGTCTTTGGTTGGATTCCTGCCAATTGTGATCAGTTGGAACAACACTACCAAAGTAAAGTATAAACTGGAATAAAGGAGAGGGTTCCTCAGATGCCTTTCTTCTAATGAACCTGTCTGAGGGTTCTCCTTTTCAGAGTATTTAAGACATCATTGTTTTGAATCAACAGTGAACTTAAGGGGCGTGTATTGCCAACTTTAGATTGGTGTTCTAGGCATAGTTGTCAAGGCATCGCCTCGGCGTCTGGGCTCCTTCGGAGCGCCTCAAATTGGCGTGGCCTTATTTTTAGGCAATGAGGCGTCCGTTTTTTTTTTTTTCTTTTTTAAATCACGAGAAAGATGCCTAATCGAAGGCACATATTGAAATACTTATTAGATTCCAATTGTAAAGTATCTATTGTTTGAACCTATATGCATATGTATAATGACGCTACATGTGATCAAATGTTAAAATAAAAATAAAAACAAACAAAATCGAAAGAGAATAAGTTCTTGACTCAAGTCTCACACTCTCACGCTCACTCTAATCCCTAATCTCTTTCTTTCTTCCTCTCTCTTCTTCTCTTCCGTTCCCGCAACGACACTCCGGCAAGCAGTGGCCAACGACAAACAACTTCTTCTCTTCCTTTCTTCTAGCGACTTTTTATTTAGGACCTATTATGTGTGGTTTGTAGTATGTTGGATGACTTGAGGTAGTCTGATATTTAGTTTTTTTATTATATAAGATATGATAGATTTAGAGTGAATGAGATGTACACTAAAAATTTCACTTAAAACGCCTCAACCGCCTCAAAAGTGCCTCAGAGCTCGCCTTGTCGACTCATTGCCTCAATTAGCCTAAACCGCCTTGCATCGCCGTGACAACTATGGTTCTAGGTGCCGCTTCCCCCTAAATTGAATCATACTTAGAATGGCAGGGACTCGTAAAAGGTTTAACTGGTTATACAGCCAAATGTCTATCTCTAATTCACCATTTTGATGCTCAAAAGGTTAAGTGCAAAGTTTTCTAATTAATTATTTTAGGTTTGATAATAACTTCATCTATGTATTACTATCTTGTCTGTTTGTAGGGTGAGTTGTCTACAAAGATACAAACTGTGCCTCCAAAGTATTCTGAAGAAACTCCTCAGTCAGCCACTGCCGAACCAGGATGTGAACAGTCCACTAGAACAGAGTTGGTCCAAGCTGATTCTGGTAATGTTGAATCTGATGAAGTTTCAGAAGTAGAGCTGGTTGTAGCATCTCATGGGAATAACTTTCTAAAAAGGTACCGTCTAGGTTGGGATTATTCTCGAGACATTGGCACCAATTCCTTTCAGATTGAATTTGTTGTTTCAATTTGCTCCTGATATAGCTGTCATTATTTTACAGATTCAGTGTTGAGGACCGATCAATTGTCTCCCGTTTGTTCCATCAATGGGCAACTAAGAAAGCATTTCAAGACCCAAAACGGTTGCTAGACAAGGTTTTCTCTAATTATTTTTTTTAGTTGTTTGTTGTTTCTGTTATTATTTTTGTAGTTGGTTCTAGTTTTTCCATGAAACTTTCTAATATGTCTAAATGTTTATCAATCTGGAATCCTGTTACGGACTTACGGTAAGCCTTTGAACTCACAAATACTTTGTGGTTCATTATTTATGTGAAACTATAGAGCTACTAATTGCTTGTGTTTTCTTTGATTAACAGCTTTGCTTGTATCTTATTTTTCTCGTCTTGAAGAATGGTACTATCTTATGAAAAAAAATAAAGTGATATCGACAAGTTTGACTAACCAAAACTTTTACTGTAAAATAGTGAAAGGGATACAGAATGATAGATTAAGTAAAACGTTTAAATACAGAGGGCAAGGAAGGTTGTTGGTTTTTTAGTGTGAAGATCTTTTCTATGGTCACTGGAGATTCTTAGAGGGGTTTCTTTGCTGGATGGTAGTAAGCATTTGGTGTGATTTGATTTGAGTTTGGGTTCATTAGACATCTAACTTAGAACCTTAGATCATCATGTTCTCTTGTAATTGGTTCAAGTAAAAGCATGCTGTAGTAATTAGTTAAAAAATAATGGAAGATGAAAAGATAAAAGTTCAATTAATCCACAAAATTATAACTTTTGTTCAAAAGAACGGATAAAGTTCCTATCAAGCCACAAAATTAAAGCTCTCATTCACATCATCTGTCTCCACTTGATCAAATTAACTTTAGATCGTGAAACCGCAGCTAAACAGTTGGTGGACACAGTTTTAGCCCCCGAGTTCAAGGCACTCCCCGTGGGACTCTGCTTGGATTTTGAGTTTGGGTGGTAATCGTCCCTGCATGAATTTATTTTGATGACTTCAATACCCAAATTTCTCTTGTTAAGTTGGACAACAATTACTTGGGTTGGGCTCACTCTGTGCAGTTGTCATTAAGAAGTAGTGGAAGCCTGGGTGCATCATTGGTTCTGTTAAGCCTCCAGTGGTTACTGGCCAGACATATATTATTGTTGTTGATTTGCTTGTGGATTCCATTCATGTTACTACTGTCTATTGTTCTCATTCTTTGATGTTGCGCACAACATGAAGAATATTTAAGTTGCTATAGAGCATCCCCTTGGTGAAGTTCTCTCAATGTTTACCAATGTCTGCTACAGCTACTTGTGCTCAGGATTATAAAGTTTTCAATGCGTAATTTTCCCATATGTGGCATCCACCCCAGATTGGATTAGATGTGATTTTATTCTGCACAGAATTTATTTTATTTCCTTAGCTCTTATTTATTAGGTTAGGTTATTACTTTCGATATTTATGTAGCTTGGACTAGCAAGCAATACTTAGGGAGACTTGTTTCTTTTCCTTCATGTTACTTGGATGTCAAGCAAGTCTACTTTAGGGTAGTAGCATTGAAGATATTTAAAGATCTTGTAACCAGATTTGAGGATATCTGAAGATCTCTCTAATCTGGAAACTTTTCAATAATAAATACACTATTGAGGGGTAGAGCTGCATCTTGCATAACTCTCCATGCCCTCCTCCATCTCCATTTCTTCTCTTTTCGTTCTGTTCTAAGTTGTTTCTAGTTACTTAAATTTTAATTCTGTTACATCTCTCATCCTTAAAAGTGCAATCCTCTTGTCCAGAATCAAAATTGTGTAAAGGTTCTTTTGTTTGTAACAAGATTGTAAGTGGTGTTGTTTCCCACCACCTATTGTACTGAAAAGGGATCACTAACGAAATTCTCTTTAAGGTTAGAGAGGAATGGTTGTGGACTCAATTCAGTTGAACTGCTATAAATCCTGTGTGTTGCCCTATCTTGTGCTTATTGCTTTCTATTGAGTTTACTTTGGCTTGAATTTTGTTTAAAAGAGACAATTTCCACTTGCTCAACTTATTCATCCCCCTCAAGATTTATTTACAAATATAACTCCTTTTGTAATCCTAATACCTAGATACTTCTAGTTGAGTTGGAAAATACCAACTATTTGGATCGATCTAACTCTATGAAGTTATCTTTGTAAAATAAGGGAAATTTGGAGTACATAATTGGTTCTATCGAGGCACCTAGAACTACTAATCTAGGATGTCTGAAGGGGGGACTGAGAACTCCATTGTTAAGAGTTGACTACTTTTGCCAATGAATTCTGAGATAGGAAGTCGATGTATTAGAAAGGAGACTGTAAAGGAAGTTTGGGATAATGTTTTTAGGACATTGATCAAGTGGGTGGTTTATTAAATTCTGAAGAGGGTAATCACTATGAAATAGGGTAACTAAAGCTTTTCTGACTATTAGAACACTGTCATTGGTCTTCAGGAAGAATGTGATTACTACAGAGATCATCAATCGACCAATCCTGGGGATGAGGTAAAGGTGTTTAGGATGCTTGAAGAGGAAGGAGTAAAGATTTAACTTGTTGGATTAAATCCAGTTCTTGAGCCAATTCCGCTTCTCTTTTTCTCCTGTTACTGGGGTCTTCATTTATTTTCAATCAAAATATCTTTCTAACTTCTTGAAGTGATGTCCAAATTAGCTAGGTTCTGGTACAAAAGTACGACTTAAAGTAGATTTTCAATTATTGAAATTTGTTGTTGATATTGCCAAACATTAATTATGGTAAATTTTCACCCAGAAGAAAAAGAAAGTTGTAGTACGAGTATCTATCATCAATTTCTACGAGTACCTATTATCAATTTCTACTTTTGATTTTGGTGGGCCTTCGGGCAATGATAAGATTACTCCATTATTACCAAGGGGTCATGGGTTTTAGTCTGGTAAAGCCTCTTTGTGAAGTAGTGGTAAGATTGGTACAATATGACCCTCCCCAGACCCAGCAGTGGTGGGAGCCTCATTCTGTGTGCACTCTATTTTATTTAATATGCTGGATGATTAGTTTGTGTTGTCAGTTTTAATGAATTACATTAGCGTTTCATTCCCGTTTTGTATTTTCCATTTTTTATTTGTTGACTTTCCCAAGCACTTTTTTCTTCTGCACAGCACATTTTTCTTTTGTGGGGTTGGGTGGGGAAGGGGGTGGTTCAAAATTAAGCATTAGTACTACATGAAATTTGGTGATATTCTGAGTGATTATAATTTATACATGTGATTTTTGTAACCAGGTTGGGTTTGTAATTGATGAACGTCTACGAATCAAAACATCCAAAAGCAAGGTCGTGCAGCTTATTGTAAACCAGTAGATTTTTATTCTCTTTGTTTCTTAGTCAACTGGCAGTAGGTTCTGGAAATTGTTCTTGAGGGTACCTCTTATGAATCTAACAGATACTGATAGTAAATTCAATTTACCAATGAATTGTCTTTTGATATTCTTATTACTTACTGAAACAGTAAATGATTTTCCAGGATGTTTTGCGTGCACTAAAGTCTTGCTTGAGGAGTGATGAAGCATTTCAATATGCTGAATATGTGAGTTAATTCCATTATGGTTCTATTGACTTAGGGTAGAATGTCTATGACGGGAAATCATACACTGGTGATAGAAGTCCCATGGCTGTAAAACCCAACCCTCTTATAAAACAAAGATGCCTCCTTATTTTACTAGTGAAAGTTTCCTTTGATAGGTTCTGAGATGGGAACAAATCCCAGCTGATCAGCGTGCTCATCTTTTGAGGGAGAAGCAGGTAATTTTTTTCTGTGGAAGTGTGAATCACCTTAGATTTTCATCAGTGTTTGGAGTTATTCCCTTGCAATGCTCTCCAGTGGCCAATATGTCGTTAATCAAATCTAAGTACAATACTGCCTCTTTACAATCTTATATAGAAGACTCATCTAAAAAGAAAAGGCTTTCCTAAATCCTTAACTAATTGGTATCCTAAATTGATTAGGAAAGTGAACTACAAGGAAATAGACACAAAATAGGATTCTAATTGAACTAATAAGATAAATCTTGCTTGCCTACTTTCATCATATATTTTATGGCAATAAACACTTAGTTTCAGATGCTTAATACATGCATAACCTATCCCAAGTCTTTATTCCATCAAACTAAAGCCCCCTGTGTGACTTCTCTGCATCAGTTTATCTGTAATGTTTTAATATGTTATGAGAGTATAATATATTTAGGGAATGTATTAAAATGACAAGAGTATAGTCCCTAGTGGATAAAGTATGTCACATTTTATCTTTCTTCTCCATTCAGTGATTAAACAGAACATGAGGAATCCCAGAACAGAACAAAAAGAGGGGGAAAATAACCTGATGCACATTAATTGTCCTGGTTTGCAGGGTCTCCATTGTTTTCATAATTATTGCTTTTAACCTACCTATAGGTCCTTTTTTGTGCTGGATCCAGCTTCAACCATTCAGCAGAGTCAGAAGATGGGCATTTTAATTTCATTATGTGTTACATGCTAAATAAAATCACAAAAAGTTGTCACAGTGGCTCTATGTTGTTGTTCTGTGAAACTATGTGCAACTAGTTGTTAATAGGATCAAGTATACAGAGCTGGCCAGGCAATTTGATGTGTGAAATGTGAAATTCCCTGACTTTACTAACCAATCTGGGTCTGATATGTATGAATATGCTTGTGTTTTGAAGGGGTGGGCTTTGGTAGTTTGTATTGAGAAGAGTTTTGGACAGCTTTTTATGTCGCCCCCTCCCCCCCCCCCCCCCCCCCCTCAGGAACATTTTCAGAAACTGAGGATTGAGAATGCAATGAGTTCATCAACAGCTACATCCAAACAGGTTATGGAAGCTGAGTTTATTTAATATCTAAGTTGTGCCTGCTTCTCTTCGGCTAAATTAATGCATTATTATTAGTTACTTCTGTTCACATTACTTGATATTGTAGCATTTGTAGTACTTTTTATTTCAGTCATAGATGACTTGGATTAGTATTCACAATTTGAGATCAAAAGAAGATTAAACATACCATAATGTTGCAGTTGATTACATGATTAAATATGTAAATGCTCACCCATTACTCCTGCTTGCTTTACTTGACTTACAAGTGTTGAGAAACAAGATATTGATAGAATGGCTTATCAATCAATGATCTCAAGCCCTCTATTTATAATTAAGAGGAAAGTACACTATTACATAAATACCCTAACTTGGGTAACAAAAAATATAAATTTACATAAATACAAACTCTAATTGAACTCCTAGTAGAATCCAATACTCCCCCTCAAGTTGAGGCATAGATATTAGTCATGCCCAACTTGCCTACAATAGGAAGGAAATCTCTTTCTTTCAAACCCTTAGTGAAAACATCTACTACTTGGTCTCCAAACCTCACAAAAGGCATGCAAATAATCCCTTGTTCCAGCTTTCCTTTGACAAAAAACCTGTCAATTTCAATGTACTTAGTTCGATCACGTTACACCAGATTATTAGCAATACTAATAGCAGCCTTGTTGTCACAATATAACATCATAGGGTTTGGAACTTGGACTCCAATATCTTACAACAAGCTTTTCAACCATAGTAGTTCACAAACTCCACGAACCATAGTTCTATATTCAGCTTTGGTACTGGATAAAGCTACCACATTCTATTTCTTACTTCTCCAAATAACTAGATTACTTCCAACAAAGGTACAGTAACCTGAAATTGACTTTCTGTCTAGAGATCCAGCTCAGTTTGCATCAGTTTATGCTTCTAATTTTAAATTATCAGTGGAAAACAGAAGTATTCCTTTTCTAGGAGTTCCCTTCAAATCCAGCTCAGTCTGCATCAGTGTAGTATTCTGGTAACAGCCTTCATATGAGCTAAATATAGATCATGTATGAATTGGCTCACTATCCCCACGGCATAAGCGATGTCTGGCCTGGTGTGGGAGAAGTAAATAAGCTTCCCTACCAGCCTTTGATATCTTCCTTTGTCCACTAGTTCTCCCTCTTTTTCTTTAAGTTTAGCTCCAGCTTCAATAGGGGTATCAACTACTTTACACCCCAACATTCCCACTTCTAATAATAAATCTAGGATAAACTTTCTTTGGGATAGGAATATACCCTTCTTTAATTGAGCCACCTCAATCCCTAAGAAATACTGTAATTTCACTAGATCTTTAATCTCAAACTCTCTGCCAAGAAAGTCCTTCAACCTTTGAATTTCTTCACCATCATTCCATGTGATGACAATATCATCTACATAAACAATAAGAAGTGTGATGTTAGTACCTAACTTCTTCACAAATAGTGTATGATCAGCGTTGCTTTGCTTGTACCAAATAGAAGTCATTGCCTTCAAGAGGCGTCCAAACTAGCATTTAGGAGATTGTTTTAACCCATAAGTTGACCTCTTCAACCGACAAACTTTCCCTGTAGTATTCATCAGAGAAACCATGTGGGATTTCCATATAGACTTCTTCCGCTAATTCCCCATGTAAGAAGGCATTCTTTACGTCTAGTTGGTGCAAGTTCCAGTCTTTGTTCACAGCTACAGATAACAGAACTCTAACAGTGTTTAGTTTAGCAACAGGGGCAAAAATCTCCTAATAATCAATCTCATAGGTCTGGGTAAACCCCTTTGCAACTAGTCTAGCTTTCAGCTTGTTGAGTGATCCATCCATATTTTGTTTAACCACATACACCCATTTACAGCCCACTGGTTTTTTTCCTGGAGGAAGTGTAACCAGTTGCCAAGTGTCATTTTTCTTCATTGCCTGCATTTCCTCTTACCATAGCTGCCTTTCATCTCTTATTAGCATAGGCTTCTTGCCAACTTTTAGGAACAGATATAGAGAATAGAGAGGATATAAAAGCACGGTAAGAGTCAGACAAAGAGTCATAACAGACATATTTGGCTACGGGATGCTAAGTGCAAGATCTGACTCCTTTTCTCACAGCAATAGGAAGATCAGAAGAAGATACCTTGAGGGGAACAGTAGAATATGATTCTGGAGCAGGAGACTGAAGTGGTAACGTGTCACCTTTTTCCACCTACTTTAGCCGGTTGTAATTCTTCCTCTGATAAGTCTGCACCACTTTATTTTGGTCAATCTGGTTTTGAAAGACCTCAATAGTGTGCCTCACAGGAGTGATCTCCCCCTGGCTAGGTTCTTCACATGGTTCAGAAAATGAAGGGGGAGGATTAGAGTCCTCAAGTATACTAACCGAAGTCTCCCCTTGGTCAGGAAACTCCTTTTGAACTCTTAAGTTGTGTTGGTGTGTGATAGGAAGATTTAAAGTTGGAAAGAACACCTCTCCTCTAGGACTCTCCCCTGGAGAAGTGTATAGTAAGGACAAGACTCATTAAAAATTACATCCATGGATACAATGGTTTTCCTGGAAGGAGGATGATAATATTGTACCCTTTCTGAATAGCAGAATACCCCAAAAGTATGCAGTGTAGGCTGCGGGGAGCCAGCTTACTCTAGTGGGTTGTGATTCTGGCATAACACACACATCCAAAAATCTTTGGGAGAATAATAAAAGAAGAGGCTCCCTGGAGAATCTCATTAGGACATTTAAAACCAAGTATCTTACTGGGCATCCTATTCATAAGGTAAGAAGCATTGAGTATAGCATCACTCTAGTATTGGTTAGGTACATTCATAGCAATCATAATTGAACGGGCTATCTCTAAAAGATGTCGATTCTTCCTTTCAGCAACCCCATTTTGGGCGGCCGTATCAACACAACTGGTCTAGTGTATTATGCCAAAGTCAGAGAAATATATTTGAAATTCACCATCAATATACTTGTGCCATTGTCACTGCGAAGGATCTTCATAGTGGCATTGAATTGAGTTTTAATCATATTATGAAAATCACAAAAACATCGAAAAACCTCATTTTTTTGGTTTTAAAAGATAAATCCATATAGAAAGAGAGTGACAATCAATAAAAGTAACAAAGTACCTATGGCCAGTAATAGACACACGTCGGCAGGGACCCCACACATCAGTATGAATGAGCATAAAAGGAATAGATATTCTATTATGAAGAGAAGGTAAATAAGTTGAACGAGTTGGCTTCGCAAAAATGCAGGCTTCACAAAAAAAATTATCCTCATTACAAGAAGAAACCAAATCAGGATATATTTTCTTAAGAGTTCCTAGAGGGGGGTGACCTAGCCTACGGTGCCACCTGTGAAGGTCTGATATTACCAAATGGACTGGATTAGAAGATGTAGTCAGAGCAGAAGCAGATCCTCCAATTGGCTCAAGCAAATAAAGTCCATTGTCTAATTTACCACGTCCAATCTCCTTCCCCATGACTAGATCCTGAAAGACACAGTAAGATGGGAAAAAGGTCACTTTACAATTCAAGTCATGTGTAAGACTACTGATAGAGAGCAAGTTAGTAAAGAAAGAGGGAACATATAAAACTTTAGACAAAGAAAGTGATGGGGAATGCTGAATGGTCCCTTTTCCAGCAATGGAAGAATAGGAGCCATCAGCAATTTGAACTTTATTCTTTCTAGAAGTTGGAGAATATTGTAAGAAAAAAGAGGATAAACCTGTCATATGATCTCTGACTCCTATATCAATGATCCAAGGAGTATAAACTGTAGAGACTTGGAAGCTTGTAAAAGTTTTATCTGTCAAGTGGTAGAGGTTGTAGAAGACTGCAGAATACGTCACAGAGTAACTAACTCCGCCTGTGAAAAACCAACGTCTGCAAAGGGTGTGGTGGAAACTATCTCAGAAAGATTAGCCTTTGGTTTTCCCTTTTTTTTAGCTCTTTTTTGCTCAAAATTAGTAGGCTTCCCATGCAGTTTCCAACAATTAGTCTTGGTATGATATGGTTTGTGACAGTGCTCACACTTGACAATCTCTTTAGCCGGATCAGAATTAGTGCGAATAGACTGTAAGGCTGATTTCTCCATAATAGGAGTATAAAGCATGGCTAATCGACGACTTTCCTCACACTGAACAAGAGCATAAGACTGTTCTAGTGTAGGAAAGGGAGAACGACTTAATACTTGCACTCTGATCTGATCATACTCCACATTTAAACCTGCCAAGAAGTCATATACCTGAATCTTATCAATGTGCTTCCTATAAGTAGTCACATCATCTGGGTTAGTGGGATGATAATCCCCATAATGATCCAACTCTTGCCAAAGAGATTGCAACACGGCATAATATTGGGCCACAGTCAATTCCTTTTGGGTAGTCTCATGAAGCTTCTTTCGTAGCTCATAAACTTGTGCATCATTCCCCAGCTGTCCATATGTTTCAGTAGTAGCCTTTTAGATTTGGGCTGCAGTATCAAGTAATAGATATCCACGGGCAATATTTGGAAGCATGGAATTCAAAAGAAATGACATAATAAGAGAGTCATTCGAGATCCATTTTTCCTGTGAAATGCCTGTGATAGTGGGTTTGATAATGGTGCCCGTAATGTGTCCAATAAGTCCTCTTCCAGCAATAGTCAGGTAAGCAGATTGGGACCAAATCAGATAATTGGTTCCATCAAATCTTACCGAAAGAGATTGAAGAGTGGGGTAAGAGCCAGTGCGAGCAGGAGTACCATCAAAAATTGTCATGTTGACAAAATTATCTGCAATTCTTCAATCTTCACCCTTTCGAAGTAGCAAAAATGTCAGAGAATGCAATAGCCAAACAATGATATGATCAATCTACTCTTCTTCTTCTTCTTTTTTTGTGTGGCTTAACAGAACAGTAGATTTGGAGAAAAAAACAATAATATGGTTTGGTTTGGTCTAAATTTAAAGAGAACCAAAATATGGTTCGGCCAAAGAGCAATAGGTCTAGTCTAAATTTAAAGAGAACCAAATATGGTTTGGTTTGGTCTAAATATAAAGAGAACCAAACATATGGTTCAGCCAAAGAGTAAGGGTTTAATGGGATTCTAAGTCTGAACCATCGTGGTGTTTCAAACTTTCAAAAGGTTACCTGGCTTCGTGGCGATGGCTGAAGGTGACTATGGCGGAACTTCGAAGGCGATGGCGATGGCGATGGCGATGTCTATGGTGGGTGAAGTACATTTGGTGGCTTCGATGGTGATGGTGAAGACAACGGCGGAGTTCTTCTTCTTTCCCTTTTTTTTGTTCTTGGTTTTGTCGAATCGAACTCACCGTATGCAGCGGTACTGAAGAACAGCCAGAAAGGGTGATGAGTTTTGATGGGTACTGAAGAACATCCAGAAAGAAAGGGCGATTGGTTTCGATGGGTCTTCAATGGGTTTGAAGAACTGCCAGAAAGAAAAGGCAATGGGCGATGGGTTTCGATACTCGTGACCAGTGACAGCGAGAGAGAGAGGTGAGGAGGTAGGTTCGACACTCCTCTTTTTTTTTCTCACTTCCCTAATCAAATTTAGGCTCTGATGCCATGTTGGGAAACACAATATTGGTAGAATGGCTTATCGATCAATGATCTCAAGCCCTCTATTTATAATTAAGAGGAAAGTACACTATTACATAAATACCCTGACTTGGGTATCAAAAAATAGAAATTTTCATGAATACAAACTCTAATTGAACTCCTAGTAGAATCCAACAAGTTACAACCAGTGTATGGAGTATTTATTTTTGTCTCATCTATTATGCCGTAGTGGATCACTGAGATACTGATAACGTATTTGTAGATTCGTACAACTGCTGTTGATTGTGTTCAACGTTGGCCCTAATAGGACACCTAATAGGTTCAAGTGATTTTTTTGCAGTTAACTAGAGGAAGAAAGAATGTGTTGTAAATTTATGTTAATAGTGTTAGTATTCTGCTGGAAGAAATGGAAAGAATAAATAATGTTTTGAGACTGTCTGACTATTCAAATCGATAAACGTCACCCCACACTTGAAAAGCGTGCAACTTGTAGACTGTCGTTGTTGTAATCATGTGTAGTAGTCGACTCATTCCTTTTAACAACTAGCAGGTCAAGTTAATGTATTGTCTCCAAGACCAATTAACATTCTATCTACAGAGTAATAATTTTCAATTTCTATTCGGAAGGGGGTTGAACTATTCCTTGAGAGAGTAACAAAATAACATACCTTTATATCTGTATAATCCCACTTTTTTTTTTTTGGGGGGGGGGGGGGGGGGGGGAGGGATGGGTAAACTTTTTACATAAAAGAGGGAGAAATGCACAAAAGTAGGCAACCTTAGATAATCTACTTTAGGGCCATAGAGGCTGAGATCCCTGATACAAGCAAGACAGGCCCTGCAAAAACTAGCAAAATTAGAACCCAATTATAAAACTCGAGTTCATATCTGTCAGCGGCAAATTCGTTAGGGAGCAAACTAATTTCTGGGGAATTAAAAACTAGACCAACCATATTGCCTACTGGTTGGTTTTGTTCCCTCCAAGCATGGAGAAATTCTTTCCTTCTCAGTCTGTTACTCCGATTCAGAATAACACTCTCATAAGACTGAACATTGCATTGTCCAACTATCCTTCCATTGAGTATATCTACTGCCAACTTTGAATAGGATCTGATGGAAACTTCAGGGAATCCTTTTGCAATCCATAAGCTGATACCCTTTTGGATGGCCAGCAGCTTCATACCCAGTATGGCATATTGGTACAATGGTCCCATTTCTAGTCAATCCTCTGAAGGCAACTCTATCATCTGTTAGGAAATCATTATATTGCAAGGCCATCGAACTACTTGATGGAAACCAAGAATATCTTGGTATGTGAACATTCCACATGATATGGATCCTCCCACTGCTTTGGATCCTTATCACTAGATAAGGATAGAGTGAAACACTTGGAAGTAACATGTTCTTTGATGGTCACTATTATTGGTATCTGGATTTCATTTTATCCCTGAATAACCTATGGTTCCTTTCAGTCCATACATGGAATACTTAGCATAGAGTGCCAAATTCCCTACCTAACTGATTTTATCTTCCTCTCTGAAGTAATAGAGAGCTGCTTCCTCCAAGGTTTTAGGTGGTTTATCAGTTGCTGAGCACGGCTGAAAACATCCTTTCAGTCCATACGTGGAATTCCTTAGCATAGAGTGCCAAATTCCCTACCTAACTGATTTTAACTTCCTCTCCGAAGTAATGAGGAGCTGCTTCCTCCAAGGTTTTAGGTGGTTTATCAGTTGCTGGGCACAGCTGAAACTGTCCTTCCAAACCAATGAGGTGAAACTGTATGTTAAGAATAAGCAACCCCTGGTCTCTGGGCTTCCCAACAGAATATGCAAGTATGCTGATCCTTATGAGATTGTCCCTAGTTGGCGAGGCATTCATAAGACTTCTCCAGGTAATTAAAAAATGTTTTGGGATGTTGCCTGTGAACAAAATGCAAGTGCTCCAATCCACCTTCCTCCCTCTCCTAGTAATATCCCAGGTAGACTTGGAAAGTGAATACTCCAGCTGAGTTTCCTGTGCAGACCACCTACTCTTTAGACTCTAAGTAAAGCTTTTGTAGATGAGTCAGCCATCCTCAAGCCGCTGCTAGTTCTGGAGAGAGATGAAACTAGTTTTCTAACTGCCAACTTCCTTCACTTAACTTAATATATTCCCACCACTAAGAGTCTTGTTGACCTCGACTCATATCTCACTCTCTCTCAAAAGCATCTGAGTAAAGGCTCATAGGGTGCCACCTGTCCATCCATAACCTTTAATCTACCCCATCACTGATCATTTTCTTAATGAAAGGCTCTACTTTATCCCTGTACATAAGAACTTCACGGTAGACCTAAAAGTGGTTTTAAAGAGTCTTCACCATCCAGATTGAAACATGTTTCAGATGTCTACTGCGCATCCATTTCACCCATAAACCCTCCTTTATTGGAACTATTCAATAAATCTGCTTCATGGATCCCACCACATATGTGTCTTTAATTCTTTTTAGCCGAAGCCCTCCTTAAAGCTTGCAGATGGAATTCGAAGAGATCAAGTGCATTTTCTTTTCCATAGTTGGGCCAGATCAAAGGAAGTTAGAAGATGTAGGTTCCAGTTTAGTTATCAGTGTACCTAGGAGGGCAAATAGTCTTTGACCAGTAGGATAGAGGAAATCAGCTGTAATCCTCTTGCAAAGGATAGGAATCCAGCTTCCCACCCTTTAAGCTTGCTTCCACTCAATCGAGAATAGGATTGCAATCAGTAACGGTGAATTTCCCTGAGACGAGAGGTTCCTGAAGATACCTAACAGGTTCCTTAGTTTCATTAAAGCCCATTAATTCTATTAGTTCAAGTTTATTAGTTTGAGTTGGATCCCTAAGATAATAGAAAGCTTATCCCTATAGATAACAAATTCAATCAAGGCCCCAAATAGGCATAGTAGACTTGTTGGAAGCCTACACAAAGATCATTAGGATCTGGTTGTCCACCTCTAACTTTCTCATCAGTCCTATAAATCCATCCATAGCTAGAGTAACCACGTAAAGGTAAAGAGGGGTCCCCCTGCCTTAAACCGTGTTCCCCTGAGAAATAGTTTACAAGGCTTCCCATTAATAAGAATATAGCATATAGGTCTCCAAACACAAGCTCTACACCCTGATGAACCTTCTTGGAAACCCCATAAGTTCCATATGTTCAAACAATTACTTCCTACTCAAAGGTCATATGCCTTCAAAGATCCACTTCATCACATCTGTAGGGAAAACTGTGTGTTGGGAAATCCCTCACCACATCATGGCAAACCAAAGGTATTATCAACTATGGATCTTCCTTTACGAAGGTAGACTAATTATCACTTACCAAATCACCCATAATACCTTGCATCTTATTAGAGATGATCTTGGTAATGAATTTATATTAGTGCATTACACAGAGCAATTGGCATATACCCAACAAAAGTAGACATATCTGCTTTTTTCTTGTAAAATTATTCTGTGATTTCTTTGATGTTGGTTATTACACACATTTTGATTATACGATCTCCCCCCCCCCTTTTCTATTTTACCATCAAAATTTTCTGTGGACTGGGGTATATATATCATATTGTCTTCTTTACTGGAAAGCTCTTCCATTGTATGCTCAACAGGAATCAGTTTGATGTTTTTTTAAACTTTTTCTATTGCAGATTTCTTATCTTCAGAACCTTGGTTGCACTGTAGTCCCTACATCCCGTCTCCATGCCTCTCACTTGATCGAGCAATACAAATCCCTGTGATGTGAAGTTGTAGCTTAGGATTTGGAGTTTTAAACCAATTTTGTATGTTAAGATGCAAAGATGATGTGAAAGTATCAAAGTATGCTACTATTGTTGTCTTCTCTTATGGTACTTAGTAGGAATGAGAGCGAGTTTATGTTGTAACTAAAATGAGTTTTCCTTTTAAGGTTATGTACTTCAAAGTGAATTTTCTTTGAAATGGTTGAAGCATCAATTTCATTCTTCTGAACAGCTATATTAAGCTTGGTTGCATATGTTATTCTGATACTGGACGTCCAGGTTCATTTCAGAAGTATTCAAGGCTTCAAGCAAGTACCTATTTTATGGTTTTATTGGTTGAAGTTTCTCAGCCCTCTACCAGGAAGCTCTTTTTTTCTCATGTTAGAGGGAATCATATGTAGTATTGGCTGTTGAGGTGACTGGTTCTGGCTATCTGAATTCAATTTGGTATTTCATCTATGGGGCCTAGCATCTCTGTTATTTAGTAGAGACACCAAACCTGATGCAATGGTTGAGTTATAAATTCATTCCATGGCTAATGAGTGAACTTGAACTGCTTCCGTGAACCAAAAACTGCTGATAGATGATCGTGTCCCCAAACCTTCCAACTGCTGATTTCTAGTATATGTATACCTTTTTAGATCTTATACACCTTAATCCTTTGCCATTTCTTAGTTTTAACGAATGCTTTGACCCCATTATCTCCGAAGGATGGTGATGTTTTCCTTCCAATTCCTGGAGGACCATTTATGTCACTATATTAACACACCCAAACGTTTCATTCTTTATCAAATCGGCATCATTATATCATCGAAAAGATATATAAAAAAAAATTACATGCGAGCCTCCCTGCTTTGCAGCCACTAACAATGCACCTCCCCCACTTTGTGAACCTTTCCAACCCCCTCCTCCCCAACAATTAACACCGTTATTTAGCTGTTAACTATTAAGGGGAAATTACCATCTTATCCTCAACAAATAAATAGATTAAGAATACAAAATGAAATCCCCCCCCCCAATTTGTTTTTTTTTTAAAAATTTTTTTTTTTATTTTTTTCAATTCCCAAAAAGGGGGGCTCTCCCCTCTCCTGCCCCCGCGGTGGGGGGGTGGTGATGGTGGGGGGGAGGGGCCCTGGGGGGGTGCGCCGCCAGCATTCGTTGCTCTCTTTTTCTTCCCCCCCCCCCACAGAGGGGGCGCTGTGTTTTTTTTTTTTTTTCTTTTTTTTATTTTGCTTCTGTAGTGCGTAATAAATGCGCACTACGGTGGAGCGAGCCGTCCGATCTAATCGGACGGCTGGGATCATCCTCCCCATTAAAAAATCCAGAAAAAACCATTACCCACCTCATTAAGTGTGTGAACAGAGTTCGGTTCGGTCTGATGCAAACCAACCGGTCCATCTGGGCGGTTCGACTGGGTTTAGTATATCTTATTAATGGTGTATTACAAAACCAGCCTATACGTATATACGGTTGTACAGTAACCGTATATACAACCAGTTCAAATTGTTTTGAAAATACGAAACAAACCCCTGTTCTAAACCACCCCGCCCATTTCATTTTCATTTGTGTTTTCGTTTTTGGCTAATTTGAAGCAACCTTACCAAGCTGGAGAAGAAATCGAAGGAGAGAAGAAGAAGAAGACCCCTTTGTGTTTTCGTTTTTGGCTAATCTGAAGCAACCGTACCAAGCTGGAGAAGAAATCGAAGGGGCGTCGTTAGTTGAGAACGAAGAAGAAGAAGAAGAAGCGAGAGGAGAAGAAGTGGCGAGTTGAGAACGAAGAAGAAGAGGAGAAGCTCCAGCCGATTTTGAGAAATCTAGGGCTGAGATTGTCTCGTCTCGTCTCTGCGATTCTTCGCAGCCGTGGTGAAGGACCCAGGACCGCGAGAGCGAAGGGAACCGGCGGCGCGGCTGCGACCATTCTTTTGCTATCTTGATCGATCTTTCTATCTTCATTCTTAACCAAATCAAGAATCGAAACACCGAGGTCTTGAGTCGCAGTGGCCTTCGTCTTCTTCCATTTGATTTAAACAGCGCTCTCGATCAAAAGGTAATAACCAACTCTTAAAACCCTTACCAAGGAATTTCTGATGATGTGGTCGAAACCCTGATTTTGTCGTTGATTAAAGCTGAAAAATGCTCTGTAATAACTTGGTCGGTTTCTTTTAGTACTTGTTGTTTTACCTTTTTGTGGGGTTGTGGAGGGGTTTAATTTTGTTGTTCTGTGTGCTGCAGAAAATTGATGCATTTGGGTATGTGTGTCTTAATGGTTCTCATTTCAATTGGTAAATCCTGTAGAGAGAATGGTTAGTTTAAATTTTTCGAGCTGCTATTTTGAACGGTGACCTTGTATAATGAAGGGTGACTGTGTGTATCTGGGTTGTCATTTGTCTCCTTGTTCAAGTGGGTTTAATGGGTGCAATTTGTTTATCTATTTATTGTAAGTCTTGAACAAATTTACCCCTGGGTCAGTTGTTTGATAGGTGTGGTTAGTGGCACATTTCCTTTCTAAAAGTATGTGAAGAACACTTGTGCATGAGTAGCATAACAGTCTGTTCCTTCGAGACCCAGTCTATTGCAGCTTGTTACAACTTTATTGTAAATGTCCCAAAAGTTTTATCGAGGTTCGTTGTTCTATTCTTGACTATCGTGTTAATTGTAATTTCATCGAAATCTTGTATCACAAAGAATGTAGCCAATGAATGGAATCCTATTGATTACTGGATGTTGAGGAGAGTACCAGCTTGCAATTTTTAAAGTCAAAGTAGAATTGAAGTGTCTTTGCCATGGTTTCAACCCCTACATGCATGTAATGCCAAAGGTTAACCTCATATCCCTCGGAGAGCTGTATCTACATCCATTTTATGAACTTTGAACTTGAAGTGAAGAGTAATCGGTTTTTATATAACTTTGAACCTCATAATCTTTTTGAAGGCTATAAATAACCTACTCATGCAATGTAAAATTCAGATATGTTGACTGAAATTTTGATTTGAAAAGATACTTGAGAGGAGTCATGGGATCCCAAGGTAGGTGACCTGTGGCTGGATTTGTGGCTGTGTTTCTTCCTTCTGCATTTTATTTCCCTTTATGTGGACCTAGGTTTTCCCTATTTGGTTTTGAAAGGATCCATGTAGCTGGCCCCATTTAGTTGGGATAAGGCTTAGTTTGTTGTTGATTTTTTGTTGTATAAAACTTGTAAGAATTAAAAACAATAATCAGATGATGGTCTTCTACACAGTCAAAATTTGGTTGGACCCTTTTGTTTATTATTTTACGGTTTAAGGCTGCAGTAAGTGATGGAAATTTTGGATTCTGTAGTTTTCTTTCTTATTTTCTTTCTTTTTCATAATACTGAGTTCACACAATAAGTTATTAAATGTACAACGTGAGAACATTGTCTCCTTGACATCAATAAAACTCCTAAAAGCTGCAGTTAGGTTACCTCATATTGGGTTTTATAATGATTATTTGGTCCAGTCTTTGTGAAATAGAAATACTACCCCTCATCTCATGGCGTGAATACACAGACAAATTTGTTTTTCCTTCTAGAATGCTTAGCTTCTAAGATAGCCTATCTTTTTCTCTATATGAGTTTGCCACTTGTACAGCTCTCACATTAGTTATATGATTATGGTGGAAAAAGAAGAGGCAAATTATCCTCTGCTTCTCTTTTGTCTTAAATTTGTTTCAAGCTAATTTAAGATCAGATGTGACGATTTTATTGCAGTCAGTACATACTCTGAGGTACTTCATGATCCTTAGAGTTGGTTTGTGAGGAGTACTCATAAGCCCAAAATAGCTGTATTAAATTTGTCGAGTTACTTAACAAATCTAAGTTTATACTTTGTGTAATCAATACATACTTACCTACCATAACCGTCAGGATCTTTATGTATATGCTTTGCTACCAAACTCATATCCCTTCAATCGGTGTTCCACCTGCAACATATATAGTCAATTGAGAATGCTAGTCTTCTCACTTTAATATTGTTTGTCGTAGTGGGTTGTTCTTTTTTTTTGACCTTAGGAAGATGGCAATCGTTTCATGCTTAGAATGCTCGTCTTCTCTCTTTAATGTTGTTTCATCCTTAGAATAATAATTTGATTTGTTATAGTTTACTTTAATTTGTGTAATATGTTGATTATCCAATATGTTTTTTGATATGTGCAGCAATTAGAGTTGGACTAGTATATGGGCCGTAAGATGGCAGCAAGTGGAAAGCATGTGCCAACAAAGCGGAAGGCTATGGCAAAGGATAAGGGAAAGGGAAAATCAGTTGTAGAAGCTGATGACGAAAGGGGCTGGTTCAATGATGATTATCCCCAATGCGATCCCAAAAGATTAAAGAAGCAAGCTATAGCTGAAGGAAGGGAAGTGGACATTCATTCTTTCGAGGTTGTAGGTCTAGCAGCCAGATTTAGAGAGATTGGTTGGGAAAAAATACTTGAGGTAAATACCAAGTGTTATGACGACTTGGTGAAAGAGTTTTATAAAAATTTGATTGTCCAAGGAGTTGGGGAAAAGTTTGGAGCCGTAAGCAAAGTTAAAGGGGTGCAAATAAAGTTTGAAGGTGCAAAAGTATTCTGGGAGCCTAAGAAGAAGTTCAATGACCTGATTAATGTGGATGTGACATATAGGGATATAATGCTGAATTATACGGGTGACACGAGGCATGTGAAGCTGAGGCAGCTGAAACCACTTCCGCACGCCATTGCATACATTGTGCAACACAATGTTGTACCTCGCAGTGGTCACCATGAAAGCTTAAATTCATTTGAAGCTTATGTCACTTATTGTGTGCATACAGGTAACAAGTTGAACCTACCGTACATCATTCTGAAAATGATGCAGTACGCGAGATTGGCACCTAATCGGGCTCTCCCCTATGGCAAACTGTTGACACACATTTTTGAGTATTATCATATTGATCTCGTCGGCGGAGGAAGGGAAGAAGGAAGGAGGGGGAAGAAGAAGAAGAATGATGCAAAAATATCTGCCAGTAATTTTCATTTTGGAAAACCATTGGGAGATGTAGGAGCAGAGGGTGCAAATGTAGGAGCACCGGTTGGTGAGGGTGTTGATCAGTAGAATGGAGCTAGATTGTCAAAATTTGAGAGAGAATTTGCTATCCTCAGGGGTGATGTACGGTATATTCGTTGGCGCTTAGATCAAATTGCAGAAGAGTTGCAGCTTTCGGATCTTTCGGAGCACTCAGATGGTTCTTCTGATTCTTTAAATAGCTTGTTGAATGATTGAGTTGCTCAAATCATAAAAGGATAAGGTAATGTTATTTGCAAGGAACTTGTTTGGAACATTTCGGGCGTATTTTCTAAAGATGGAATGTTATTTGAAGTTGGATGTGTTAAATAGATTTACAATAGACATTGGTTTTTTTTTTTGTGAACAATTTGTATGTCACATATTTCTTATCTTTTGTTATTTCAGTGTGTGTGAATGACTATGAATATGATCGAGTGGTGAAAAATGATTTATTCTATTCATACTGCCATTGTGACTTGTTATATTGGTTTGTAACATATTGTTATTGCATTGGGAGTTCAGACATGATATGAAGGTTGACCATTATTACTGAGTATCCAGTAATATTAATCTTAGAAGGTAATTGTTGTTTCCAACCTTCTGTTTTGGGAAACCATCAACGATCCTTTTGCCATGGAAGCGTGTGTTTCTACGTGATGCTTTATATTTTCTCTCCCTTCGTCCACTGTGTTATTTCTTTCTTTATCAGTTACCAAGTTGATTGATGTGATCACAAAAGAAGAAGAAAGAACAAAACAGACCCAATCAGAGAGGGTCAACAGCTCTCGATCCCCAACATCTTTTCATTTCTTGTCATATGTTAACATGACCATTCTGAGTTCCGGAATCCCAAATGGAAACTGGGTATGGCTTATACTTGATACTACCTTATCCCAGTGAGATATATGCTCTTTACTAAATTCTCTGATTCGGCTTCTGTGTGCTCAGGATAAATGGAAAAACATGAGTGTCAGTGCCAACGGGCAGGGTTGTAGAGAAAAAACAAAGGGCACAAAAGGTAAAGGCTCTTCCTGCCCCTCCAGCTCCCACCAGTCAGAGTCCAGTTGTGTCTGCTCCAGTTGTGTCTACTCCAGTTGCAGAGGATGCTCGTGCTGATGCTGTGATGGATTCTGGGCCCTGCTCACAAGATGGCAAGCTTGCTCCTCCTAAGTGCGTCTCCTTTCACTTTAAGTCTTATACATGTCATTTATATGGACTTTGGTTATTAGGCACTTCCTTATGCTTGTCGTCAGTGGTTTTTTTTTTTTTTTTTGGCTGTCTGTGTGTGTGTGGCCTAGATGAAGCCATTATGGCAGGCAGTACCGAAGTGGCTGGGCTATAACACTCAGCAGACTAGGCTATTTGTAGTTATGAAGTTACCTGGGGTACAAGGTGAATCACAAGCAAAATTATTAGCAGCCTTCTGCTTATTAAGTTGAATTCAATTACAGTGTCCATATGTATGATGTGATTAAGTAGATATGCCTTAGAGTTGAATATGTTTAGTTACTCTTAATTATTGGAAAGAAAAGTGCAAATGGCCATCTGGCTAACTGAGACTAGTTTGCAAACCCCAAAGAGAAAGTTAGATTTTACCATGAAGATACATCAAGTAGTTGTAGTGTGTATTATGTTTATTTGTTTCTTTCTTATTTCTATGTTGTGTTACTTTAGTTAGTGTATCCTGAATAAAGTGGGAGTTTTAAAACTAGCTGATAACTCTCAACCATTATGACAAATACTGAGTTGTTTAGGGGTTGCTACAACTTTTTGAGTATCTTGTCTCCTACCTTTCAAGGTCTCAATCATCATGATTGATTCCTTCTATGGTTTCAGAACCTGCTCCTGCTAGCGATTACACCGGGCCGAAATTTTCCCCCATCTCAACTCATTTTGGTGGCTGATGCTGGTGACTTTGAAGGTCTTTTGGGACAAAGAATTTCCGTCCAATCTATTTTAGGCCTTTTGAATGCATTGTTGGCCTCGTGTTGATGAGAAAACAGTTGTAACTGTACCTTCCATTACAACCCCAAGTTTGAAATCTTTATGCTGAATAAATGAAGATGTACACTCATAAAACTTATTGCACACATGATATACTTAATATATAACATATAATATGAATATTAACTTCGAACTCAAAATTTGTGATGTATCATATTTCGCACATGGTCATCATTATTATTAAGTTCATATGACACGATGGGCATAGTTATGAGTTACAACATGAGAGTACAAGACTTAAAACCCCACTAGCTCACTCTACATACTCGAGCTTTAGTCAGCTCCAAATAATCTAGTTTTTACGCACATCAGTGAGTGACTTGATGGCACTTGGGTGTATTTGCATAAACTCTAACCAAGTGTTGTTTCAACCAAGGATCAAATTCGAGATGAGGTTGAAATTTCAACCATGGAGGTCGAAACTTGGGAATTTTGTAGGACAACTCAATGGATGGTTTCGGCCTTGTTTTCATGGTTTTTCTTAATTGATTGATTTTTGCATACAACCTATTTAAAGCATAAATAACTTAATGGCAGGTGTGTTTTGCTAGAGAAACCAATGAAGAGTTATCATTGAAATAGTAGTATTTAGAGGCTCTAACAAATAAAAAGACTTATAAAATTTAATAAATTACATAAGTACTGCAAATGTTTCATACAAGTGCAATAGCGAAATAACCTCAAAGTAAATTACCAAAAAGAAACTTTTGAACTCAATTCCAAGTTCAGTTCCTCTGGGGATCCATCCCACAAGGACGCGTAGAATTTGGTAATATCTGATCCATTGCATTTGATTCTTTGAGTACTGGACAAGACTGCCATGTTATGGTCTTGGAATATTTATTTTGGTAGTTCGATACTGTGAATCTATAGGTGTCATCGTTAGCATAGGATAGATATCCCACCCTAGGGAATGTATCATCAGGGAAGGGACTGTAAGAGGAGGAGAATTGTACCGGACCAAGTGGGTGTAATGGATATCTAAAGATGAAGTTCACAAGTGATGCACCTGATCCTGATCCTGATCCATTCCAATATCTATGTGCAGACATACTACTAGCATCAGCAAATGATCCCCCATCTCCAACAACTCCACCATATACTACATAAGGAGTATAACCATGGAGTAAGTAGCAAATGAGGTGAAGGAAGACAAAGGATTGATGATTTTTAAGTGAAAAAGAGGTTAAGAAGAGGTAAAAATGGCAACAAATGAGGGAAATCTCCAAAGTTTTGATCGGTGGTGCCTGCGGGCTGCGAGTGCTGTGAAATTTCACAGAAGTTGACCAAGATTTGGGACTTTTAAATAGGGTTTCCATAAGTTGATCGAAACCTCAAGGTTTTGACCCAGGTCAATACCAGCCAAAAAGTTCTGCCTCCTAGTTACATCTCAACTTGGCAAAAAACCAGAATTGCGGTGGTTTAAACCGAAATTGGACTATTGTTTCAACCATGCCTTTCCTCCAACAATGACTTCATTATAGTTGTTACACATTGTCTTTTGTTTTCTTGCATTGATCAGGAATCCATGTTGCCATGCAATATTGTCATCCTTCGTGGTGTGGTATTAAGAAGTAGGAACTAAAAAGCAACCTAAATATCAAATTGGAAATCATTATGTTCAATGCCATAGTGAAACAATTATGATACTTCCAATATGTCTAATTGATAATATCCAAATTTTGCTAACACATGTTCAGTTACCAGCAGGGGAGCATCAGCGGTGGTGACAATGTTCTTCTTTGATATTGTGGTGACAATGTTCTTCTGCTGTTGCAGGCGTTTCTTTAATACGGACACATTCTATTTCAGACTGACTGGATTTTTCTATTCCATACGTGTACTAACAATTCAGTCCTGGTTACCTTGTTTCTCTATGATAGGTGGTGCATTTGATGGTGACAGACAGATGAGAGAAAGTTGAACCTCCATGGAAAACCTTATGTGGTACAATATTTGTCTTGTGGATATTTGATCAGCACTTGTGTTGCACTCGTGCCCGAGATACAACACCACGTTGAATGACCACCCCATGAAAGGCACCACACTGATTCTTCTATGTGTGCAATTCGTTGTTAGCCCTCCGAGTTGATCTAGGATCCATTTTAATATGTTCACTAAACCTTCTCCATTGATTGGATTATTTTCTTTTATATCCCCGGAGTTAATGTAAATAAATTCTCTTACTTAATATACTCTCTCTTTCCATCCACCTTATTCAATCGAAATATCAAAGAAACTGAGATTCATTATTTGTTTACTACTTTGGTTGGTTGCGTTTAGTGCTCACCGAATACATCCATATACACACTTGCCGGGAAATTCAACTTAACCTAATCATTAAACGTACTGATATAGGTTGGTTGACTTTCTCTCACCATACTAAATTGAGGAACTAAATTTAAGGAGGTTGGGGTTTGTTACAGGTTGAAATGGTGTTTGGTAATTCTGTGCATGGACTTAGATGAAACAACACATTCACATTAGTATTTGACTACATTGTCTGAACAGATCGGTTAATTTGTTTCTTAACAAGTGAATTGAATATTTTGCCGTACCGACAGATTCACGCATTTTTGTTACAATGCAAATCAAGCATACATTCATATGTGAATGGCATTTTCAGGAATTCAAAGTGTTATTTTTTTCATATGTATGAACGTGAAAATGTGCTAGTTTTTTTATTATTTCGTAACACGGAATTTGATACTTTTTGTTCTCGGGATGAAATGGGTTGGTTCCTTTTAAAAGGAACCAACCCCTTTGGTCTATGTGTTCTCATGAAGAAAGTACTTGGTTCCCTTTTAAAGTTCGTCAACCTATTTTCTCTCTGTGTTCATCAGACGATAGGGGTTGGTTCCCTTTAAAAGGGAACTGGCCCATTTGCTCTCTGTTTTTACAGACGAAAGGGGTTGGTTCCCTTTAAAAGGGAATCGGCCCATTTGCTCTCTGTGTTCACGACGAAGGGGTTGGCCCTTTAAAAGGGCTGGTTCCCTTTTAAAGGGAATCGGCCCATTTGCTCTCTGTGTTCCGACGACGGGGGCGGTTCCCTTTAAAGGGAATCGCCCATTTGCTCTTGTTGGCCGAGACGAAAGGGGTTGGTTCCCTTTAAAAGGGAATCGGCCCATTTGCTCTCTGTGTTCACGAGACGAGACGGGCTGGTTCCCTTTTAAAGGGAATCGGCCCATTTGCTCTCTGTGTTCACAGACGAAAGGGTTGGTTCCCTTTAAAGGGAATCGGCCCATTTGCTCTCTGTGTTCACGGACGAAAGGGGCTGGTTCCCTTTAAAGGGAATCGGCCCATTTGCTCTCTGTGTTCACAGACGAAACGGGCTGGTTCCCTTTTAAAGGGAATCGGCCCATTTGCTCTCTGTGTTCACAGACGAAAGGGGTTGGTTCCCTTTTAAAGGGAATCGGCCCATTTGCTCTCTGTGTTCACAGACGAAAGGGGTTGGTTCCCTTTAAAAGGGAATCGGCCCATTTGCTCTCTGTGTTCACGAGACGAAACGGGGCTGGTTCCCTTTAAAAGGGAATCGGCCCATTTGCTCTCTGTGTTCACAGACGAAACGGGCTGGTTCCCTTTAAGGGAAGCCAGCGGTCCGACGAGGGGGAGGGAACGGCGGCCAGGGTAAAGGGAACGGGCCGTTTCGCCTCTGTGTTCATCAAATTACAGGGGCTAGTTCCCTTTCAAAAAGGGAATCACCCCATTTGGTCTGTGTTCAAAGAGATGAAACGGGTTGGTGCCGTTTAAAAGAGAATCATTCCCTTTGGTATGTGTTCACATAACAAAACGGCAGAGATCCCAATTTTGTCATCATGAATTTATTTGGGTTCGTAGTCAAATTAATATGTTCCATCACACTGTTATAGTCACTGGAATTATAAATTGAAGACTTACAGTAATGTTTAAAGCCACAGATGTAACACTTATAAAAGGGAATCAATAATTTAAAAAAATAAAAACCATAAATGGGTTTGAATTATTTGTTTCATCACCGTTTAACTCTCATATGGACAATATATATGAAAGATTATATAATTGATTTTGTACAATATCATATATTAGAGGTGAACTTGTTTTGACAAGTACTTCCAACCCTTCAAATACATTGTGATAAGTCTTTGACATAGATAGAGTACATTTTTTTGAAATAAAGTACTGAACTACCCATCCACTTTACTATTGTCCTACTGTATATGTTACAGTTGTGACATTGAACGTACGGGGGTTAAATGTTTCTTGAATAAAGTACATAACAAGAAAGTAAGAATAGCCAAACACATAAGAACAAAATTAAAGATGTTCCAATGTAATTTGGTCCAACAGTCTTTGATTTTGCCGTTGATGATTAAGGGTTCGCCTTGCAGCAGCCAAATTCAGCGGATTGCGATGTGGGTCGTCAAATATTGGTGGCAATCTCACCTCATGTCCTCTACTATTCACACTTTCGTATGACGTTGAAGCTGTAGAACGTACATACGTTGCTGCTTCACTGCCACACATCTGATCTACCCAAATGAAAGAAAATGGATGCTTTACACCATTTGGGCACCTATAAAATCTCCGACCTGGATTTTTTTTTTGTATTTGAAGTGAGTTGCAACATCCTCCCTTGCCCGCAATAGCATAATGGAGTGGGTTGCTCCATACTTGTAGATGACCCATCTTCACAATAGCATCCACCCATTCCGGAGTTTCGTATCACTCAAGCGCAGACAAATTGAAGACTTGAAAACACATTAGTGATTGAGTTTTATATAGAGCTATACAAATGTAACCCCTTTGCGAAGACAATGTATTATTTTAAACCCAGACTTTGAAGTACACATATACGTAGATATTGTGAGTAAACCCAGTGTTATGCACTAGTACTTTTATTTCTTTGAAATCGTAGGAAGAGTAAGAAGCTGAAACCAAATGCAACGGGAGTTGGTTTACATTATTCAAAAAGCCTACAGATTCACAACGGAAAGTAAGGGAGGATTGTTCGTACCAAAAGTGGATGTGATTGGCTCTGATGTTGGTAGACTTATAATCACGGGTATCGGGGAGAAGTGAATTCCAGGTAATTGTTTGAGATAAATTACACAGCAATTGGTACAATGCTGAATGTGATGTGCTAGATTGGCATCTATTTAAGCATTTAATATCTCTGACTGCCCTCATTTACCCTGAAATCCACTTCAACTATCTACGAAAAACATAAATACAAAACCAACAAGGGGAAGTTTAAGAACAACCATGACAGGCATGAGTGACCTGGTTTATTATTATTAGTAATATTATTATTATTATTATTACTATAAAATTCATCCAGAACAAAAACGGTTTTTTTTCCAAAATTTAAACCTACCCGACTTTGGTTCATGGTGATTAACTTTGTAATCAATTAAAAAGTAAGGGAATTAAAGTATGCTATGTACAAGCGTGTCTTTGGTAGTATTTAATAAAACATGCTATTTTACAGCAATCCACATACACTAGATTCCATTTACTGAAGAACACCCAAAAGAATTTAGGTTAACATTCCAGAAATTCACAGATAAACATGTGGATTGATAAGGTAAATCTTACTTGTTAACTGAACAAAATATTCTTAACAAGTGAGACACAGAAGAAGCAGGAAGTAAGAGCGCAAGGAAAGATGGAAGAGTCGAATCTGGAAAGCGTGGAGAGTGTTTATTCTTCTTCATAACCTTAACACCAGATACCTAGAACGTTTGGTCTAAAACGTTCGGACCCCTTTGGTCTGATACATCATTCTTCTTCTCCTTGGATATGGTAACTGGGAATATTTCTCTTAACCTACTCGTTGCTGCTTCTAGGGCTGAAATCTGCAATTTTGGTGAGAGATAGGCTACGATTGAAGTTGATAATTCAAATGGAGAAGGAAACATGAAACGAGCTATTTATTTGTTGTAAATATGGGCTAGGCCCAGGCCCATATGAATCCTGAATCAACTTCAATAAGTGTCCACATAGTGTGAACTCTATTGAGCCCAAATTTAGTCCAGCCCTGCTCTCTTTTACCCTCATCAGACTGCCCGAAGGTGATTCGATCAATTTGATTGGCTTTCACTAACCATGGTAAGCCACTATTACAATGATGTGAACAAAAAAATGGCGCCAAACTGGGGAGCCATTACTTGTCAGTTGTCACCTCTAAAGCAGAACCTACAATTTTTTGTCTCGATTTCTGTATAATGAAAATTTTCTTCTCTCTCTGTATAAGCACATTAGTGATTTCCCATTTGCTCTCTGGAATCGATTGAAGCACTGGTTTTGGTTATCTGAGTAAATTTGTATTCGTTGAAGCAAAAAAGAAGTGAAAGATATCTAGTTATTCATGTGTCACTCTGAATTTGGAAGAAAGTTGTACGCAAAAAAATCGTAGATAGTATCAGCTGCTCTCACGTTTCTCCCACAATATTATTCAAGTATCCCTCAAATCTTAAGAGAACTCCATTTGAGCCTCTGTTTTGAAGCAGAGCAAGACCGTAACAACTACGTGGTGGCGTTTACCTCATTCAAATAGCATTTGGTGAGTCCGATCATTTTGTTTCTATTATTTCGTATAGAGAGTGGCTTCGTTGTGAAAACATTCATTATGGTTTGTTATTGAATAGATTTTATATATGTGTATCCTATTTTATTGATGTTGAATACACATATACGTTTGCACCTAGTTGTATTTCCGTCCAGATCGTTTTTGAACCATTATTGGTATGTTATATTTCCCTGCAAATCTCATTATGACCTACAATTTATATATATGTTCTGTGGGAATTGTTTGTATGACCATTTTGTACACTGTTTTAATTCTTTGTATGACCGTAAATAGTATCAGTAGGATTGTTTATACATCTATTCGACTAACAATGTCCATTAGGACTTTATTTTATATTCCCAACTTGAAGAATGTTTATGGTCTTTTTCTTTTAATGTTATCAAATTCGTGAGAACGCGAACTTTGTGTTCAACCTATCTGTACAATCTATTCTACTTGGTACATAATAATGACAGATTTTACTCTTTCTACAACCCATTTTTGTCTACTACTACAGCATGGTTAAATGGTTATATTGTAGGTGAGCTACCATTATAAAGGAAATTTCTCATATTATATAATTTGATATTTATAATTCTCATGCATTTCCATATTTATTGTACACATTACATATGAAAGCGAATGACTTCTATATTTTCCTGGTTTTGGGTCCATATGTCTTGTGTAAGTCGTTGTTATTCAGTTTATTAAATCAATTTGTGATACGATTTTAAATTGCACCGTTGTCTCATCGACTTAATTACTTATGAGTTTTATGCATCGGGAAATTTGTGTTCCCGGATGTTGTCATGTCATTTTGTACCTTAAGGCTTCATCTTTGTTGTTTATGAATCTTTAATCTTCGTGCCATTCCTAACTTTTATTAATGTGTACTTGTGGTTAACTATCAAAGTTTCATCAAACAATGGATGACAATGTGACACCTCGATTAGGCATGGAATTTAAATCATTTGATGAAGCGTATGATTGTTATAATAAGTATGGGCGCATGAGTGGGTTCAGCGTTCGGAAGAGTTATTTACACGGGAGCACGACAGATAAGAGTGTCATCGTGCAACGGTGTTTCTTGTGTAGTAAAGAAGGA
Organism: Hakea prostrata; assembly: GCF_041222555.1. Lineage (NCBI taxonomy): Eukaryota > Viridiplantae > Streptophyta > Magnoliopsida > Proteales > Proteaceae > Hakea > Hakea prostrata. Next base: position 59,180,446 of record NC_142600.1, read on the forward strand.
TACCGAATAGAAAGAGAGGTGAAAGGGAAACAACATCGTCCCTGAAACTAGAACAGGCTGTTTAGCAAGGATGATTGTAAAAAGAGATCATGAAGGACGATTAGTAGTTGACAAATTTGTGGATGAACACAACCATGTTCTTCATGTTGAAGAAGCTGCACATTTGATGCGCTCCCAGCGTGCAATATCAACTACCCAAGCCACAGAAATAGCAATGGTGATGAACTGGAATGGGAACAAGATTGACATATAATTTGATGGGTTTGCAAGCAGGGGGCAATGAAAATCTTGGCTTCACAAAGAAAGATTTGCAAAACTATTTGAATAACAAACGGCAGCGTGATTTGGCATATGGGGATGCCGGGAGCTTGATGCTATACTTAGACAATCAACGAAACTTAAACCCTGCATTTGTGTATTCTGTACAGATGGACAGTGAGGACAAATTGACTAATATATTTTGGGCTGATCCACAGATGCAATGTGATTATCAACTATTTGGTGATGTAGTTGTGTTTGATACTACCTTCTGCACAAACAAAGAAAATAGACCGTTGGGTGTGTTTGTGGGATTTAATCATCATAGGACTCTGGTCGTATTTGGAGCTGCCTTGCTATATGATGAGACCACTGAGTCATTTGTATGGTTATTTCGAACTTTTTTTGGAGTTAATGGTGATAAGAAGGCAATTACAATCTTCATCGACCAGGACAGTTGCAATGGCGAGGGCACTAACTGAGGTTGCACCTAATACACGCCATGCATTGTGCACTTGGCATCTATTGCAAAATGCAAAGAAACACCATGGATATTTGATGAGTGACAAGTCACAGTTCTTCAAAATTTTGAACAAATGCATATACCATTATACGAAGTTGATGAATTTGAATATGCATGGACCAATTTAAGAGAAAATCAAGGGGTTCTAAACACTAGTTGGCTAGATAGAACATATGAAATAAGGGAGAAATGGGCATGTTGTTACATGAAGAAGCTGTTTCACACTAGGTGTGAGGAGCACACGAGTTGGCTGAAAGTTTTAATGCTGATTTGAAACAATGTCTTGGCCGCAAACTTGATCTTCTAAGGTTTATGAGACATTTCCAGGATGTTGTGGACGCAAAACGTGCAAATGAATTGAAAAAGGAATTTGATGCACGTAATGAAGTTCTTGGGGGTGCACATTCGTTGAAACCTATGTTGAATCAAGCTTACCAGTTATATACTCCAACTATATTCAAAGAGTTTTTGAAGGAGTTTGAGTTGGTGGATAGTCACGCTATCAACAGCTAGAATGTCGCAAATATGTATGTTGAATATGTGATTTTGAAGGCAGATGCGACTGGTTCCTTTACAGGGAAAGCATACAGAGTATTGCGTAATACAGAGACCGAAAGCGTAACATGTAGTTGTAAGAAATTTGAGATTGTTGGGATCTGTTGTGCCCATATGTTAAGAGTGTTCCATTATCTCCAACTCATGTGCATTCCGATAAAATATTTTTTGCTGAGATGGAGAAAATCAGCCCGAGATGTGCACCTACTTGACGGGACACGAAGAGAAGGGGATGCAAGGTTTGAGGCTGATGGAGAAGTAAGTTGCTTACAGCGAACTAGGCTAATTACTCCGTCATTTTTGAAAGTCATTAACCAAGCATGTGAAACAGGTTTTGGTTATAACATACTATGTAAGCATCTGAATGGGATTGTCAACGATCTAGAAGATGTAGACGTTCCTTTACATACTGACCATCCCTCCGAAATAAATGGTGAAGCGTACAGAATTTTACAGTTAAAACCAAAACAGTCTCAGAAAAGGGGATCCGGAAAAAGAATCAAGCCCTGGCATGAAAAAAGTAAAAAGAAGAGGATTGTCAACCTAGTTGAAGGACGGGGCTCCATACAAGTATCATTGCCGAGTCTCGATTATTTGTCAATGTTTGACGGCTATAACACATGCTCAACTCAGGTAAATTTATTTTCTTTTTCAGCCAAACATTGACATTGTTCATATAATTTTACTGAGGTTGCACAATTACTCTTAACTATTTGTGTTGTTGGATTATACAGCACGTACCTTCCTCCCAATATTCAGTACAAGTTGGTGTAAGTACTGATAATTCTTCATCTAAGGTAAATGCATTATTCTATTGCTCATTTATCTTAATTTCAAACTTTTTTTTTACTTCTATTTTGTCGTTGGATTATACAGCACGTACCTTCCTCCCAAAATTCAGTTCAACTTGGTGTAAGTACTGATAATTCTTCATCTAAGGTAAATGCATTAAGTGATAATCTCTCGTTTCTATTGCTCATTTATCTTAATTTCAAACTTATTATTTGCTTCTATTTTGTCGTTGGATTATACAGCACGTACCTTCCTCCCAAAATTCAGTTCAACTTGGTGTAAGTACTGATAATTCTTCATCTAAGGTAAATGCATTAAGTGATAATCTCTCGTTTCTATTGCTCATTTATCTTAATTTCAAACTTATTATTTGCTTCTATTTTGTCGTTGGATTATACAGCACGTACCTTCCTCCCAAAATTCAGTTCAACTTGGTGTAAGTCTTGATAATTCTTCATCTAAGGTAAATGCATTAGGTGATAATCTCCCGTTTCTATTGCTCATTTATCTTAATTTCAAACTTATTATTTGCTTCTATTTTGTCGTTGGATTATCGAGACGTACCTTCCTCCCAAAATTCGATCTTGCGTTGGTGACGTTTGAGGATGCAGAACGAGTGTCTCATTTTCAGACAATGAGGGACATACATGGGTTTATCATATTCAAACATTTTGTATTCCCCTTTATTTTGTATATGGATAGTGGTAGTACTTTGTATCAAACGATGAGGGACATTATCTGTATCATTCAACTATATTGGTTTCAACACAATTTTATTTTGTATATGCATAGTGGTAGTACTTTGTATCAAAGGATGAGGGACAATATCTGTATCATTCAAACACACTGTTAAAGCCTTCCGATGATCTTTCGACCTGGCTTTTTGGTTACATCTTATCCAGCTTAGCAATGTGAGCAAAATAAATTTGATATCCAACAAGCTAAAGGAAGCACTCATATTGATTTTAAGATTCTTGATCCATAAAAGATAAGTAGAGTAGAGGAGACATCATGTCATGTTGTAGCATGTCTCTTCATTGAATAAAGGGGTTGGTTCCCTTTATAAGGGAATCAGCTCATTTGGTCTCTGTGTTCACAGACGAAAGGGGCTGGTTCCCTTTAAAAGGGAACTGGCCCGTTTCGCCTCTGTGTTCATCAGATTAAAGGGGCTGGTTCCCTTTAAAAGGAACCGGCCCATTCGCCTCGTCAAGATTACAGGGGCTGGTTCCCTTTAAAAGGGAAGTGGCCCATTTGCTCTCTGTGTTCAGCAAACGAAAGGGGCTGGTTCCCTTTAAAAGGGAACTGGCCCGTTTCGCCTCTGTGTTCATCAGATTAAAGGGGCTGGTTCCCTTTAAAAGGGAACGGCCCATTTCGCCTCTCGTGTTCATCAGATCACAGGGGGAGTAGAGGAGACATCATGTCATGTTGTAGCATGTCTCTTCATTGAATAAAGGGGTTGGTTCCCTTTATAAGGGAATCAGCTCATTTGGTCTCTGTGTTCATCAGACGGAAGGGCTGGTTCCCTTTAAAAGGAGGCTGGCCCGTTCGCCTCTGTGTTCATCGGATTAAAGGGGCTGGTTCCCTTTAAAAGGGATGCCCGTTTCGCCTCTGTGTTCATCAAGGGTTACGGGGCTGGTTCCCTTAAAAGGGAATCGGCCCATTTGCTCTCTCTGTGTTCATCGGACGAAAGGGGCTGGTTCCCTTTAAAAGGGAATCGGCCCATTTGCTCTCGTGTTCATCGGACGAAAGGGGTTGGTTCCCTTTAAAAGGGAATCGGCCCATTTGCTCTCTCGTGTTCATCGCAGCGACGAAGGGGCTGGTTCCCTTTAAAAGGGAACTGGCCCATTTGCTCTCTGTGTTCATCAGGCGAAAAGGGCTGGTTCCCTTTTAAAGGGAACCAACCCATTTGCTCTCTGTCTTCATCGAAGACGAAAAGGGCTGGTTCCCTTTTAAAGGGAACCAACCCATTTAGTCTCTGTGTTGTGTTCAGACGAAAAGGGCTGGTTCCCTTTTAAAGGGAACCAGCCCATTTCAACATGAGAACACAGAGATGGGCGAAAGGGGAAGGTTCCCTTTTAAAAGGCACCAACCGTTTTCATAACTCTCAACACAGAGACCAAAGGGGCTGGTTCCCTTTCAAAAGGGAACCAGCCCATTTCATCATTGAAAAAATAGAGACCAAAGGGGCTACCAGTTCCAAATGAATATACTCCCTCTTTCCATTTAATTTAACGGTTGGTAGTGCTACCAGTTCCAAATGAATATAGTCTTTCAAATTTATGTACGAAATGAGGAATATTGGGGGGGGGGGGGGTGCACATTCGAAGTGGAAAATGAAGTGATTATGTTTGAAGTCTTTTTTCAACCCCAGGAGTTTTGATGGAAAGAGGGAGTATCTTATTGATTCCCTTTTCAACGGAAACAACCAGTTTAATTTAACGGATCACAGAGACGAAAGGGGTTAGTTCGTTTCAGAACGGAGCAATGTTAGTGTTAACAACACAAGTTTAAAAGAAATTCCATTTCCGAGTTCATGCGTATGAAGAAATAACACAACGCATTTAAGACGAGGAAAAAAATTCCATTTCCGCGTTCACGCGTGTATGACTATAAGCAAAAGATACAATTCTTTGGAGAACAGAATTTTATTGCAAATAAAATTGAAAAAATCAGCCAATCTGCTGCGAAATCGGACAAGGTAGTCAAAGTCTCATGTTAATGCACAGTTTCATCACTGCCAAGCATACGAATTACCAAACACCACTTCAACCTGTAACAAACCCCAACCTGCTTAAAATTACTTCATCCATTCCGTATGGGGAGATAAACTCAACCAACCTATCTCATTACATTTAATCTTAGCTTAACAAGAATTTTGGGTGTGTATATGGATGTAATCCATGAATTCCACACATAGTATATTCAAATATCAAAATATAGTATCACACATAGTATATTCAAATATCAAAATATAAGAAATATAAAGAAACAAGGGACCGGGAACCTTACAACTTGTTATCTGTCTATTAAATAAGCATTGTTCAAAGGATTCAAACAAAGAATCCCATTCAGCAAAACATCCAAATTAAATTTAACAACAATAGTCAACCTATTCAGATTGTGATGCGGATCCTTGGACTTCAGCAATAGGTGGTGACGAGTCCGAAATATCTGGGATGCCCAGCTTATTGGCAACTTGATCCACGCGCCGAAGGATCTTCCGCAAATGTCTTGAGGTTCGTGATAATTTTTTCTCAACACCCTCAAATTCATCTCGACTCATGTATGGATCAACACCAGCATGTGCTCCTACACCTGGAGGCTGCACTCCTACATCCGCCATCTCAAGATGGAATTTTTTTCCATGGATTTTAACTTCATTGTTCTTCTTCTTATTCTTCCCACTTTCACAATCCTCCCCCTCAAGATCAATCCCATAGGTAGTAAAGATTTGGGTAAGGAGTCTACCATATGGGAGAGCACGATTGTGGGCATCTTTCGCATACTTCATCATTTTGAGAATTATGTACGGCATGTTGAGCTGCGTCCCTGAATGAATGCAATGGGTGACATAGGCTTCAAAAGAACTCAGCCGTTCACGGTGACCTCTTCGTGGGATAATGTTGTGTTGCACTATGTAAGCAATTGCATGAGGAATTGGTTTCAGGTCCTTCAACTTCACGCGGGTGTTACCCGTGTAGTGAACCATTATATCACTATAAGTGCGACCAACATCAATGAGGTGATCAAACTTCTTCCTAGGCTCCCAAAAATATAATTGTCCTTCACTTGAGACTCCTAGCCTTTCACCCGACTCACGAATATTCAAGGCAATCTCCACCCCTTTAACATTGGACGGGGCATATAAGTTTCCCTCCTCCTCCTTGAATCTCAAATTAGAATAAAAAACTTTAACCAGTTGGTAATAACAATTAGGAGGTAACTTAAGTATGTTATCCCACCCAATCTGCTTAAACCTATTTGTTACACCTCCTCTACGAAAGGAAGGGATGTCTACATCCCTTCCTTCTTCTATACTTTGCTTATTAATGAGACTAAATGACGCTTTTGCATCGTCATCCACCAAATATGAAGCGTCGGCTTGCTGTTGCTTTTGCTTCCCTTTTTTAGCCCCTTTGGCCTTCTGTTGAGTGGTTGCCTTAGGAGCCATTTTCCGGTGAGACTTATGGTACTTTTGGCTGCATGGATGCAACAAAACATATTAGCTAAACAACATATTATTAAAATGAAACTAAAGTATAACAAAACAAATACTAATTATACAGATGAGAGTCATGAGACAACATTAAAGAGAGAACACAAACAATCTAAGCATGAAAAACATTCAGTCCACACATTAGTTATTCAAAATTGGATGCCAACCATTGGCCTGGATTGAAACCTAGCCCCAACAAGTCATATTATAGACAAACATTTCCACACCCATGTGCCAAGCATCCACCCACACTCAACACATCACAAACAGAGGGAAATAACCCTCTAATGTTAACACCAAAAATGCTTCAAATTTACAAACCCTACCAAGTTAAAATACAAACCATTAACAAAAAAACGGGTTTGATCACAAAATTATCAAAGTGAAGTACTTTAAGTTCTAAACATTAACGAATGAAGTGATAAAATATCCACAGATTGCATAACAACATCGGCATTTGAGTATCTTAGCCGAGGACCCACTTCTTGAAGCATTCCACATGTTACTAAAGGTACATCACTATAATTTGTAGGTCATAAAACCTTTATTCGCACTTATAATAATCTTAACCTAGGCTAAAGTACATCCACGAGCATCATCACCTATCAAAAGCAAATAATAAAGGAAGTCCAAATCACAAAAACAGTATGACAACAAACAACCAAATTATTAAATGCCACAATATCATCAACAATGCTCGTCACCACCATTTTTATTGCTCCCCTATTTGGGAAACCAACTTATGTTTGCCCAATAATGGATGTTATCATTGTTTCAAATATTCTGTTTTCAAAATTTATTCAATAACCTCGTCATTGTAAATGACTCCATTGAGAATTACGACACTCCACTAAATAGTTGTATATCCAAAATATTAAAATGCATTGGTTTGAGCAGTGAATATGCTAAAGATAGGATCTTATACGAAGGTATGCATTAGCGGGAAATCAATTATACTATAGCCATCGACATGAAAGGACTTCATCCAAATAAAAATAATAAAATATGAGTGCATGGGTGATGACCAAGGTCCCCGGGAATGAAAACCACATATATCTCAATATTGTCCCGGAGAAGTTGCATCATCAAAAGGTTCGGTCATTTATTTGAAGGGCAAGATGGCAAGATGAACCGAAATTTCGAACCTTGTTAGTAGCACACATCAAAAGCCTACATCTTTTTTCCCCTCTCTCTCTTGACCTCTTTAATTATGAGGTATGTCCTTGCTAGATGAGCTAATCCCTAGAAGTTGAGACATTTACATGAAGACTTAAATAACTGTAAAATTTTTCCAATGTGCAGAAAGTGATGGAAAGATTTCCAAGTGCCTAATCACAATAAATAAGTCAAGGTTTTGCATCCAACAATCTCAACAGCTTCTTGCTTTGTGCAATACAAGAGTTCAACTACACATTCAGTAGGCTGAGAGAAAAGTATTCCCTATAAAACAACACACACTCGTTTGGATTGTATTCGAAAAATGCCAAATACAACCAACAAACAACAAAAGAATGGATACGACCCACTTTTACTTTTCTTCTTTTTTCTGATAGAGTAATAGACAAGGGCCAGAAAGCAAAGATGTCAAGCTATACATGAATACATGAAATGCAGTTAAATAGACCCCATAAGGAGGCCATGAATTTACATAATACCAGAATGCGAAAAACAAAGACACTGGCCACTGCATACAATTGGATCCCACGAAAGTGCCAGGCACGAACAAAGTATGTATATCTGTCCACCCTTGCTCAGAAGTATGCTAACGATTTTGACAACCTCGATTTCCATGAAAATGACATATTCCAGTGTTCACAATGATGCCTACCTCTTCTTATTAGGTAATTCAAGGGAGTAAATTTGGAACCAGAACTGACTTTTTAAAACAAAAGAAAACCAAACCAAATACAATTCAATATAGATTTAGTATCTAAGGCAAAAGCCAAACCGTAAAGTACTAAATTACTTATTCCCTAACCAAACCATGTATAGTGATTTTAAGTAGAACATACCAATATATATATTATAAATATGGTCTATTAAATCTGTATAAACTCCAAATAGAACAAGAAAAATATCCAAAAGAACAAGAACCGTTTATGAATCCAACGAAGTGTCTTTGAAACCAAACCTACTCAACACACTTTTTGTAAATGAATATGCGTGGGTTGGGAGGAGGAGGGGGTTGTGGGTTAGGCTCAATGGGCATGGTTGGAAAGGATAAACGTCGGCGGAGGGAGGGGTTGGAGGGGCTGGGACGAGGGGGGAGACAAGGGGCGCCATTGACGGTAGGCAAGACGGAAGAAGTCCGAGAAGTTAGATAGGGTGTTTGAGAGAGAGAGAAAGGAGGGAGGGGGGAGCAACAATAATCTTGCAAGAACCTTGTGCTGGAGTGAGAATTGCAGGGGCGACAAGGCCAACATGATATTCTTCTTTGAGGTGGATGAAAAGGGTACAGATGCCAATGGAGCATCTATAACTAGTGCTTCGGTCAAAGACACATCGATGTCTCACAAGGTAGAGCGAGTTCTTCGAGAGGGAGAGCTGTAAATTGAAATTGCAATAGATCCTACGAGATAATTAATAGCAATATGGTCTTCCTCAAGGAGAGTAAAGGCCGGTGACTCGGTGGTGTCACAACCTACAAAGAGATAAAAACACTTGTATCGGGGGAATCGGCAGCGGGGGCGGTGCAATCCGGAATCGATTGACCTCGGCACTTTCCGATGAGCTGTTGCAGTCCAACATTACGTATCGATACGGTAGAGGGTTGTTTTTAGGGATACGTAGGGAGTCAGCTGAAGAGATAAGGCCCTATGGAGCAATGTCAGGGGGTAGCAGCTAACCATAAGCAATGGTAGAGTGGCCATGCATTGTTTCTAGCCATGAACAATGACTCTGCTGGCATTAACGGTGTCAGTGGCTTCCCCTACTGGACTCTCCAATAGGGAAGGGGGTGACAAATAGGCGGGAGATTCCGAGTGGGTCTACAGCGGTGAAGGGAGTGGTTCGGGGAGGTACGGGGGAGGGATTAAAGGATTTTACGGGAGGAATGGTTTGTAGTGGCATCGGGGGCCAAGGTACTAGTGAGGAACAGTTAATTGCCAGGCTTTACAAAAAGCGGGGTGGATAAAAGACTTCACAGTAACGACAATGGGGAGGAAGGTTTTCAAAAAGGAATTCTTAGTTGAAGCTCCAACCTTCTTTTTCCTAAATAAGAATAGAGGGAGGCAAAAGTGAGGACGCAAAGGCTTCCGTACTAATTCTCACATACAACAACTTGGGTGGAGCTAATTGTGGCTTTGTGCGAGTGAAATAGAAAATTTTAGACTAATTCAAGCACAAGTCGTAGTCATTTAGGAGGTCTAAAAACCACAAACAAATTATATTTGTGAACATTGTAATAAACTCAACAAAAGACACTATCAACTGCTTAAACTTAGGTAAAAAATTGAAATCCACATAAAAGAAAACACAGCAGAAATTCATTAACACACGTATCTCGAATCACACTCGAGAAAAGTAGAAGAACCTCTACAACTTAACAAACTAACATAGACACAAAAGTAACCACTTCTATATTTTGAGAAACCACAGCAGCCGGAAGTGAACAATTTCAAATGAACAAAAAAAAAATTAAGAAGAAGCAAAATTCACAATGAAACAGCAAAGGAAATAGAACTTGTTAGGGATAAATTCGCACCTGTAACCGGACCAGAGCAAACCGCTAGAGCTGTTGCCTAGGCGGACGGCTGATTCTGATTGTTGGGGCTTTACATTTTGAAATTAAACACAACTTTGGTTTGTCTTCTCCGCCGCGTCAAACTGCTGCTTCTCGAGCTTCTCCGCTCTTCCCAAGATATTGACAACGATCGAAGCCTCAAGGACTTGGAGAAGTTCGAGAAGCAAAGCGAGTTCCGGGAACAATAAGAAGCGAGAGGAGAAGACGAACCGAATTCCTATTTCATTTCAAAATCAAGATATTGAGAGCAAAAAAATTCAGATAGGTGTCCAAGACAGGTGTTCACATTTTTTACCACCTTAGTAACTTAAAGAAAGCACTCATGCATCCTCTCGACCAGTTCCTAACCCGAGGATGATACAACTCTATTTCACTCAAATATTCTACCGACTTGTGAAGCCTGATAAGTTTTCTATTCTTTGGTGGAAGGACACCAAATAATAGCATAGCAGGGAGCAATACAAAGGTGAAAACAAATCCTAAAGATTGCAAAGAGAAGTGAACCACATTCCTTCAACAACATGGTTAAACAAGACACCACATTAAAGAAGAAGAAGAAAAATATCACAAAAGTAAGAGATCTTGGAATACAATATATAACAACTACTACTTAACAAAACGGGTTTGATCACTATCAACTCATATTTAAACATCTGGAGAACGATGGCAATCTGAAGAGTGGTAGGAAAGGGCTCTCATTCAAAGGCTGGCACCATAAAATTTTATTCATAAAAACAACCTAACCATGTGCATCAACCATACAAAATAGAATTGGCAGCAAATCTCTCAGGTATCTCAATATAAGCCGATCAGGCTTCTTTCGAAAGGGACCACAATGATGCTCCATTTAAGATGATGCAAAAAATTATCACCGAAAAGGTAATCTGTACTTTCGAACACTTTAAGTTGGCTAATCACATTCAACATGCAAAGCCATCATCGGCAGCATAAAACTTCATCAATAATACCAACTCAAACTATCAATTTTTTTTTTTTTCTCATTAACACTACCAACTTAAATAGATAAACAATATGTAATCATTAAAGTAATGGTTAACTAAAGGAAGGCTGTCATTCCAACATCAATACCCATAAGCTCATTGAAACCCAAAATAGCGTTACTCCATACAACAAACAAAATGGTCCAACACAATTTTGAGTGTGTGGAAGAGCATCATCTGATTAGTTTTTTTAAATCTTACAAATGAATAAAACAATAAAACAAAAAATCAACAACAAACTAAGCCTTATCCCAATTAAATGGGGCCAGCTACATGGATCCTTTCAAAACCAAATAGGGAAAACCTAGGTCCACAGAAAGGAAAATTTTGATGCAGAAGTAGTTTTAATGATGTCAAGGAGACAATGTTCTCACGTTGTACATGTAACAACTTATTGCGTGAACTCAATATTATGAAAAAGAAAGAAAACTACATAATCCTAAATGAGGTAACCTTACTCCACAACCCCACAAAAAGGTAAAACAACAAATACTAAAAGAAACCGAACCAAGTTATTCACGAGCATTTTTCACGCTTTAATCAACGACAAAATCGGGGTTTCGACCACATCATCGGGGAAATTCCTTGGTAAGGGTTTTAAGAGTTGGATATTACCTTTTGATCGTAGAGCTGTTTAAATCAAATGGAAGAAGACGAAGGGAGGCCCTGCGACTCAAGACCTGCACGAATGTTTCGTATTCTTTGATTTGGTTAAGAATGAAAGATAGAAAAGATACGATTCAAGATAGCAAAAGAATGGTTCGCTAGAACCTCGCGACTCAAGCTACGGGGTTGCTACTTCAAGCTACTTCGTCATAGGTCCTAAATGAGGTAACCTTACTTGAACTTCACCAAATCGAAGCTTAGAAACGAAGAATTGCAGAGACGAGACGAGACAATCTCAGCCCTAGATTTCTCAAAATCGAAGCTGGAGCTTCTCCTCTTCTTCTTCGTTCTCAACTGCCACTTCTTCTCCTCTGCTTCTTCTTCTCTCCTTCAATTTCTTCTCCAGCTTGGTAAGGTTGCTTCAGATTAGCCAAAAACGAAAACACAAATGAAAATGAAATGGGCGGGGTGGTTTAGAACAGGGGTTTGTTTCGTAAATTTCAAAACAATTTGAACTGGTTGTATATACGGTTACTGTACAACCGTATATACGTATAGGCTGGTTTTGTAATACACCATTAATAAGATATACTAAACCGCCCAGATGGACCGGTTGGTTTGCATCAGACCGAGTCGAACTCTGTTCACACACTTAATGAGGTGGGTAATGGCTTTTTTGGATATTTTAATGGGGAGGATGATCCGAGCCGTCCGATTAGATCAGACGGCTCGCTCCACCGTAGTGCGCATTTATTACGCACTACGGGGGTAGTTTGGGGGGGGGGGGGTGGTGTGGGGGGGTGTTAGATAAAAAGAGGGGTGGTGTTTTTTTTTTTTTTTTTTTTTTTTTTTTTTTGTTTATTTTTTTTTTAATATTATTGAACTATATGATTGCTAGAAGGATCAAGTCACGGTGATTGAAAGGGTTGCATCCAAAAAGATAAGCAAGGTAAATGAAATTTCATCTAATCTATGGGTAGCCAGCTACTTGATGTGATGCCTAGTTATGCATTGTGAAGACTAATAAGAGGACATCTTGTACAAATGTAGAAAAAAGCAGGGAGAATGCAATGATTTTGCCTATAGAATGTCAGTGTCATGTCATGGCTAAATGTATAGGAAAATAGGTACGTGTCCATTAATCAATAAAAAGTACTTGTTTAAGCCAGATTAAATGGGGGAATGAGGATTAAGAGAAGCCGGGGTTCACAATTTAGCTTTGCTTCATGATATGGGAATAATAAAACGAACCAAACCGGTTTGGTTCTACCCATGGCCGACATGTTGGTCCGTGTTGCCAGATGTCGGCCGACACAGCGACTCGGGCAACATGTCGCCAAATGTCGGCTGACCTAGCAGATAGAACTAGAGAATGGGAGTCAACCCAATAGTCTGAAAAGACTAGTAGGGGATATTTTGTTAATAGCCAAGTTCATAAGGAAGTACAAATAGATAATCTTTTAAAAAAGTTAGAGACTTTGGTAGTTAAGGCTGCACCACCATCACCAAGTCAAGCACATTTTATTGACAATTCTATTGCTATGTGTGCATGGTGTCAATCTCCTACACATGTAATTGAGGAATGTCCTAGCTATTCTGGAGGCCAATATGAAAATGTCAGTACGATGTTTCCAAACCCGTACAGTAACACGTACAATCTTGGGTGGAAGAATCATCCTAACTTTGGGGTTCGATGAAAAATTGAACCCTTGTTTCGAAGGGTATTTCAGGTCATTTTGACTTGAAATTTGAGGTGTAGTCTAATTTGAGGCCAATAAACATATTGGGAGTGTTATTTTGACCTAAAACATCACATAATCTAAAGTTTATAATTAGCACATGTCCGGCTATATGCAGATAAAACTGGAAGTTTGAAAAAAATTCATATAAACTAATGTAAATATGTAAGCAGAACACAAATACACAATAGTAAATAGATGTACTAAAGTTTACAATTCATTATACAATAATGTTGAGTATGGCTCATGCTTCACATATTGTTGTCGACGGACACAGGGGTCCCGCTCCTCTGTGAGCAGGCAGGGGTTCGAGGAGGCCGCCCTGATAAGCATATCTTGATTGAAAGGTATACCCCTCATTTGTCTTCCTTGTTTATTTTTTTTATGCATGCATTGAGGACATTGCATTATTTAAGTGTGGGGGGAATATCTTCTTTGTAAATTTTAACTTTGGCTTTTGGTTAGTGTACATACTCTTCCAATTGCTATGATGTGTGAAATGAGAGTGATTTTGGTACCCATCATGAACACATAAAAACCCTGTTGAGAGGAATGTAACTTGTATATATGTTGAGATGAGAGTTTCCTTAGAAAAATAAAAGGCCCTTAACTTAAGGCGTTGGACCATCTATGAGTTTTGTGGGTCCTTGTTTCTTTGGCTAGAAGTTGAGATCAATTTTGTGTATGGCATGACAAAAAAAAGAAAAAAGAAAAAAAAAATGGTAGAAAGTAAAAGTTGAATTCCTTGGAACTAGACAGGGCACTCCGACTCAGGAATCGAGGTGACTTGATCGAAACTCTTAGGAAGGAGATTATTGAAAAGAACTCTCGCATCACTGTCTATGTGGGCATATGCAAAGCAAAGCTACAAAGTAACTTGGGTTTCTGGTGTTTGCTCCACCATGTCATTCAAGCCAACCGTAGTAGAGTAATGTAGAGTTCACTACTAAAAAGAAAAGAGAGAGATAAATACAAGTGTCATCAATGCCTTGGTAAAATTGTTTGGTCAAAAATACTTCAAAACCTTAGTACTTGGTCCCCTTACTTTATGAGTGGTTTTGCTTAAAGGAGAGGTGTACTTGAAAGATATAAGGTGAGTCTTTGATTGAGATATATGCTAAGTCTCAAGAATCAATATGGGGTAATAAAGTTCAAGTGTGGAGGATCTTAAATCAATGGTGAGAAAAATTGTTATAGCTATTGATCCTGTATGAGTACTTACCAATTGTTAGAGTTGGAATTTGCAGTGTTTTATTTTGAGCTAAAATTGGAATTTTGGATGTACATTCACTGCAAACATCCACGAGACAAAACTCGTCCTCTAGGGGTAACCTAGTGGTTTAAAGGCCTGTTGCACATGCTAAGTGTAACCGTGATTCCTACGAAAGTGAGTTAGGATTTATTTTGTTGCACTAGTTTCTTACCTGCATTTGTATTTTTCTTTAATTTTTGCTTGAGGACAAGCTTAGTCTAAGTGTGGGGGAATCTGATGAGCACATTTATGTGTGAAATCTTAGGGCATAAAGCATGCATTTTATACACTTAGAGTGGAGTTACCTTGGGTTTTATGTTGTTTTTGCAGAGTTTAGGACTTTCCAAGATTTAAGCAAATATTTGGAGTTTTGGGCTTGAATCATGCTATTTTACACGTCAAGAAGTCCATTCAAATTCTCAAATTCGAAAATGGGCCTGATCTGGAGCATGCTGGGCTAGAGATGTGTGACTATGGGCCAACTCCGAAATATTGAAGAGATAAAGAAGGCAAATTTGATCTACGGCTGAGATTTTAAATCAAATCTACAAAGATATTATTGAGAGAGTCCAAATGGAAAAGAGTCCTTGCATACCTCAATATCTTATCTCATATCTTGGATTTAATTAAAGAAAGAAAAAGAGGAAAAAGAATTATATTCGGAAAGAAAAAGAGGAAAAATCCCGTTTTTGAATGCCTCTGTCCAGTTTTGATCAAACCCTTCATCGAATGGTCATCCGATGTCCGATCGTGCTGATTTTTGGAGAAGAGCTTCACGACTACTTAAACCTCAAATCCAACGGTGGAATTATGCATCTGATCTCTTTAAGTTGGCGCGATTACTACGTCAAAACCCTAATTGGTTGAGTCAGATAGAAACCCTGAGTTTTATTCAAATTCAGCCGTACTTCATATCTCATGTAAACTCTATAAAAGGAGAGCATACTCCATCAAAGGGAAAACATGTTCTAGAGCTTAGTAGAAGCATTCTTTCTTCTCTCTTCAGTTTATTTAAGTTTTCTTTAGTTTTCTTTGCTTGCATTAGTGAGATTTAAATTTCTATATTAAATGTTTAGGTTTAATTTTTTTTTTATGTAATGGCAATTCAAGTTCAAGCTTCAAGTTCAAGTTCAAGTTTCAATTTTTTTTAGATTCGTTTTTCTCTGGGTCTAGCAATTGCAGATTTAGATCATTCTAGATCTAGATCTGGTTGTTAGGGTTGGTTGAGATTCGAATCGTTTGTTCAATTCGCAAGTAAGTAACCTTCTTTATTAATCTTCTCTCCTCCCTCCATTCCCGCTTCTATCTACCCCTCCATATTCTTAATTTAAGATTTACTTTCAGCATTATTTATTGTTCTGCCTATTCATTCATAATCTCGGGCCACATAACCGGAGCAAGCCTACAGTCGTGCCTTTGCTTCTGGTGACGGGTGGTGTTGCATCTGCATTTTCCTGTCTTTTATTTATGCATTGATTGTGTTTAATTTATTGTTCGTTTCAATTCGATTGCATTAGACGTATAGATTAGGATCGTTTAGTTTAGTTAATTAGTTAACAAAAATTGAATCATTCCACTCTCGCATTACTATTAAGAAGTTGAATTATAAGTGGCATATCTCCTTGAGATCGACCCGTTAGCTACACGATACCGTGCGCTTGCGGTTACTTTTAAAATTTCACAAACAATATGCAAGGAAGGGTTGGGTTTATATAGGCCCAAACCACACCTCCTCACAAGGGGAGAATCAATCCTCCACTAATGGAGAATCAATGGTTTGTCCCTCCTCCACTAATGTGAATAAACCCCCTTGATCTAACCTCCCCACTACTTGGGGAAGTAACTCTCATATTCACTTCTTTGGAATGAATAGGCTTTAACCCATTCAAAGACCTTAACCCCCACTCATGGTAATGGCCATGAATGGTCAAGAAGTTGAAATGAGAAATAAAGGTCAAGAGTTAGAATTTGAGTAATTCCACCATTCAAGTTAGCCCACCTCATCACCATGATCAAGACCTTTAAGACCCATGACCAATGTCATGAAGAGCCTCATAACCAAAGTCATGAAAGGCCTCCTTTAACCAAGGTCATGAAGGGCCTCCTTTACTCATGGTGCCTCATTATGCCTCATTACCACCCTTACCTCATGGTGCCTCATTACCACCCTTACCTCAAGGGTCCCACACACAAACAAAACAATTAAATAAAAGAAATGCAAAAACTAATTTTGAAACTTAATATATAGATAACATAGATTTTAATAAAAAACCTAACAATCCCCCACAAGTTTCAAAATTGCAAAAAAGGACTCGTGTTGTGACTTTATTAGACACTAAAGGACACATCGTTGTAGGTGTCTTTCGGACTTGAACCTACACTAGGTCTAATGAGTCGCGCTACAAAGTACGGGTAGAGTCAGACTCCTTGAACCTTTCCTCATTATGTAGCTGACCGCCCCATCATCCATGTCCTAAAGGTCGACTTTTGGAGCTACCTTTTACACTACACATTGGACTTTTGAACCAGCCATGTCCCTTATCTTGGATTCATGAATGTTTAGAGCACTCGCCTATAAGTTCTCATTAGTGGCGGCCAAACCACCTACACCCACTTAGGTTAGTCTCTGATGTGCACCACAACTAACACACCCCCACATTCCTTGGGATTAGACTAATTAAGAGCTTCGCTCAACCTTACCCTTGTGGTAGTACTATTACCTTCATCTACACCCTAGAATGGAATAATTATAAATGGTAGTACTGAACCGGTCTTCCCATGACTTCGTTTGTACCCCTTGAACCTAATTCAGGTATTTAGCCTCTTCACATAGGTAGGGTATCCATCATGTGACCTGAGGATTAGGCATTAACCCCATTCCTGTAGATGCAATACACAAGTTTTTGACAGACATAGCCTTTGTGAACATGTCAGCTTGATTCCTTTCTGACTTCACATAATCGATAGCTATCATTCCTTCATCTATGTACTGTCGCACAAGATTGTGTCTAAGGCGTATATGCCTCCTTTTACCATTGTACACCTTATTCTTGGCTAAGTGAATAGCCGCTTGGTTATCACAATGTAGTGATACCGATGGCGTCGGTTTTTCCCACAATGGTATATCCGCCATTAAACTTCTAAGCCATTCGGCTTCTCTTCCTGCCTTCTCTAAAGCTATGAACTCAGCTTCCATGGTAGAACATGTTCCACATGATTGCTTTGTGGACTTCCAAGAGATTGCACCACCTGCTAGCGTAAACACATACCCACTAGTGGCTAAGGATTCGTTTGTATCCGAAATCCAATTAGCATCGCAATACCCTTCTAAAACTGTTGGTTTACCACTATAGTGTAAACTATAGTCTATAGTACCTTTTAGGTACCTTAGTAATCTATCAATTGCACTCCAATGCTCTTTACTTGGATTTTGAGTATGTTGACTCAACTTTCCTACTGCAAGAGCAATATCCGGACGTGTACAATTCATAAGATATGAAACTGAACCAATGATTTGTGCATACCTTTTCTGGTTCACCCAAGTTCCTTTTCAAATGACATCCCACCTCAAAAGGTGTTTTGACTGCTGAAAGTTCATGGTAGCCATATTTTATAAGTATGTTTTCCACATAACGAGCTTGAGATAGTGAAATACAATTCCCTTGCTTGATGATCTTGATCCCAAGAATCATATCAACTTCCCCTAAGTCTTTTGTGTCAAAATTAGACATCAAAATATTCTTAGTTTGATTCACTACTGCCAAGCTCTTCCCCATTATCAACATATCATCTACGTATAGTAGAATAAATACGCCTTTACCACCGTGAAACTTGCTATATAAGCACCTTTCGGCATTGTTGATGATAAAGCCATTTGAAATTAGAGCCTTGTCTAATTTTTCATGCCATTGCTTAGGCACCTGCTTCAATCCATATAAGGATTTTCGAAGCTTGCAAACTTTTTGCTCTTGTCCTTTTACAATACAACCTTCTAGTTGTTTTATGTAAATTTCCTCTTCTAAATCACCATTTAGAAAAGCAGTTTTTACATCCATTTGATGGATGACCAAGTTATGTATTGACGCAATTGCCACCATAACTCTTATTAAGGCAATTCTTGACACAGGGGCAAATGTGTCAAAATAATCGATGTTTGGTTTTTGCCTAAATCCCTTGACAACAAGTCTAGCCTTGAAACGATCAAGGGACCCATCACTTTTTAACTTCTTTCGAAATATCCACTTGGTCTCGAAAGTTTTAGAGCCAATTGGTAAATCTACCAATTCCCAAGTATTATTCGTCAAGATTGAATCAAGTTCACTCTTGATTGCCTCCTTCCAAAAGATGGCATCTAGTGATGTGATAGCCTCTTTATAATTAAGAGGATCCTTATCCACCAAGTAAACAAACCACTCATCATCCTTATATTTGGGTCTTTTGAGTCGTTTGCTTGTTCTTGATTGATTTCCATCACTAATACCCAATTGATTGATATTCTCTTCAATTGGATCCAATTCCCCATTGATCAATTGGTTCTCCTTACTTATAGGTAAGGCTGAGTTAAAGGGGAATATTCTTTCAAAAAACTCAACGTCCCTTGATTCTATGATGCTATTTGGTTCAATAACATCATCCATGGATTTAATTACCATGAATCGGTATGCCGTGCTATTTATCGCATACCCCAAGAACACACAATCACATGTTTTGGGACCTAGTTTCCTTTTCTTGGAATCCGGTAATAACACCTTGGCCAAACAGCCCCAAACACGTAAATGTTTTATACTTGGTTTTCTACCAAACCATTTTTCAAATGGAACCATACCGGTCTTGTTATGTGGGATCCTATTTAATAGATAACATGAAGTCAACATGGCTTCCCCCCATATATCAATTGGTACATTAGAACTCAACAACATTGAGTTCATCATCTCTTCAAGAGATCTATTTTTCCTTTCCGCTACCCCATTTGATTCCGGTTGGTAAGGAGCGGTCGTTTCATGGATAATTCCATTTTCCTCACAAAACTTATCAAGATTAAAATACTCAGTCCCTCTATCGGTTCTAAGTCTTTTAATCTTCTTGCCAAGTTGATTTTCAACTTCCGTTTTGTAAGATATAAATGCCTTTCCGGCCTCATCCTTTGATTTGAGCAAATAAATCATGGTATATCTAGAATAATCATCTATGAAAGTGATAACATAATTGTTTCCTCCCCTTGACTCATATGACTTATAGTCACTTAAGTCACTATGGATCAATTCCAAGAGATCACTCTTTCTATCCATAGTCTTGTGAGGCATTTTAGTTAACTTAGCCTCCACACAAGTTTTACACTTGTCCTTGGGAGATTCCACCTTTTCGGTGATCATCCCTAACTTGCATAGTTTGGTGATATATTTTACACTACTATGACCTAACCTACCATGCCACAAATCAAAAGAATTAGACGAAACAACAAAGTAAGCAGAAGAGGTACTAGCCTTTTCAATTACAACATTGGAAATACTAAGTACAAACAATCCCTCACTAAGATATCCCTTTCCCACAAATATACTGTTTTTAGTGATAATTGCCTTATCACTTTCAAAAGCCAACTTCATTCCTACTTTATTAAGCAAAGGAATTGAAATTAAATTTCGCCTAATATCCGGCACATGGAGAACATTGGTGAGAACAATAGTTTTTCCCGAAGTAAGTTTCAAAGTCACCTTACTTTTTCCCATAACAGGGGCACTTTGGGAGTTTCCCATAAATACCTTTTCATCATTTGAGCCCATGGAATAGGAGGAAAACATTTTGAGATCACCACAGATATGTCTTGTAGCACCGCTATCCAACACCCAATCCTTTGGTTTTTCAACCAAATTGGCTTTTGTGATCATAGCTACAAACACATCATCTTCAACTAGGTTCACCTTTTCAACTTTTTTCTTCTTGAACCTACAATCTTTCTTAAAATGGCCAACCTTTCCACAAACAAAACAAGTCAGTTTCTTCTTCTTAGAAGACTCATCATATTCTTGATGACTTTTCCTCTTCTTGTTTTGCTTGTTGGTTTCCACCAAGTTCGCTTTTAGGCGACTTTCTCCAAGGTCTTTTTCACCTTTGTCTTTGAACCGGTTCCTTTCTTCAATCTTGATCCTTACAACCAACTGGTCTAAGGTCAATCCTGTCTTCTTATGTTTCATAGACATCTTGAAAGCATTCCATGAAGGTGGAAGTTTCTCAATCAAGGCACCGGTTACAAATTCTTCAGGTAAGACCATTTTCTCTTTTGCTAGCTTCCCAACCACAATTTGAAATAAATCAATTTGGGTTGATATTGTGTCACTATCTTTTATAGTAAAATTTAGAAAGCTAGCCACCAAGTATTTCTTTGAACCAGCATCTTCAAGAGAATACTTTTTAACCAAAGCATCCCAAATCGAATAAGCATATTCTAATGAACTATACACATGGTATAAGTCATTAGATAATGCATTCAGAATTCGATTCTTGCATTGGTAGTGTCACGCCCTCCCAGCCGGTACCCTATCTGGCATACCCGAGAGTGTGATCCACAGCCCGAAGATCAGGTATCGAGTGATCAACCTCCCACATAAACAATAACATAATCATGAACAATCATAACTTGAGTGCGGAAGATAAATCATAGATCCAATAATGAAAGAATGAATCATAAACGAATCGGAATAATAGACATAATCAGAGTATCAAACAGATAAGTAAAGTGAAGCAAAAATCCCACTTTACATCCAGCGGAAAAGTAGCTCTAAAGAATAAACTAGATAAAAGCTAATCCCAGTAGCAAGTACATTGGGTAACTAAATTATTCTCCACTTTGTAGACGACATCCTTGTAGGTGTAGATCTCATAAATAGCACAAGGACGCTTCCACTCAATGGTCGGACTAAGCATCGTACGGAGCATAACCACCCGTGGGATCTTGAGAGTAATTGTGGTAACCGCAATCACCTTCCACGGAGATATGTCTCTTCGCCTTGCGCTTCCTCATAGGAACCGTCATAGTACTCAGTACTGCACGGGATAGTCTAACAACATTGTACAATAAAGGAATGAGTTTCAAAGAAACTCGGTAAGGCGATTAAAATCCATAATAACATAAATGGCGGGATTCCGAACAATCATAAATGCAATATGATATGAGACAATCAATGAATGAATGAATCTAACTCTATGTATGCTGGTCTCTATTGGCGGACATGCTTTAAGTCATAGCACCGTACTTCTTTAGGAAAGTCCACTCACATCCTCAACCATTTAAGATATCTTGGATTCTCTCACGGATCATTTCACCGGTCTTGAGCAGCCGATTGGTAATGGGTCCTTCATCCCTCGGGACAAACCTTGGCGGGGGTTAAGTCAACACACTCTCTCACAACCATTTGGTATAAGTACTGGCGCATGTCGGGGTAAAACCTAGCCAAATGCAAGTCTTCTACTTAGTTACATCAAGTCGAGATCCAGATACTTCCATTCCTCGTCCCCGACGATCCTTTCCGGTATCCTTCACACTAGAGTCGGCGTATCCTATGGCACCGACCAACTCGGACTACGGACTCATCAACCCTATTGATCATCCACATATGGTAAACGGGAAGCTCTCACGTCCTCTCACGGGTTGGTTACCGGTCTTAAGCGCCCGTGAGCCCAAGTCTAACCATATGCAACCCTACCAATAAATGGCCCCCACAATGTGATTCCTGTCCTCTCACGGGTTGGTTACCGGTCTTGAGCGCCCATGAATCCCCATTGCTACCACGGGTCGTTCGGTCTCAATACCCCTCCGATTAGGGTCCGACATAACAGGACATCCTAGCCAAACACTACTAGACAATCCTAGATATGTCATCCAACAGTTTAGGAAGGTGTCCAGAGGGCATCTCCGGAAATATCCCATAATATTCCCGTAGTAGTCCAAGGACTGAAGTGTCAAAAGGACACCTCTCCTTTCCAAACCATACGTAAGCATACACATGCATCAATTCATATCATCACATATATGGTAACTCCATATATGGAAAGAAATCGATAATTACAATCACTTGTATAACATTGGTAAGTAAATCATACATGAATCAATTCAATATGAATAAGTAATGCTACTGTAATCAAAGTTATGCAACAGTAGTATATCATTGTAAGAATCTAATTTAGGAAACATATTAATGATATTCAAATATAGAAACTAGATTCATGCTATCTATGTAATTAAGGAAAATAACCATCCTTACCTTTTATAACTCGCAAAGAATCCTAAGAAATCAAGTAAGATCTTGGCAAACTTGAGAAGAAGGTCCTAAACAAGTATATACAACATATTAGGAAAGATCCCTAGCAGAATATATATCAAAATATCCGAAACAGACCAATTCTGGAGTTGCTGTACTCATTGGTCGAGTGGATTGGTCGAGTGGTCCAGTCGACCAATCGATCGACCAATGCGAGACGATAGCTTATAAAATCAGAGTTTTAAGATATGAAATCCGAATTTGGTGGTTCAAAAGGGTACTAATCAAGGGGTAGACTATATCCGTAGTATTCTAACATAAAGGGGACCTCAAAACACTAATCAAATCAAAGTATCAAGATCCAAATTAGGAAACAAAAAGTTACCATAAATAAATCAAACATGGATCTTGATGAATTTTGAAATAGAAAACAAGGACAAGAACTATAGGAGGATGGATCATTGCTTTCGGTAATGAAAACATGAAAACATGCATAGGTCTTCATGGAATAAGGCTTAGAAGCATAAATCTAAATAAGGAAATAAAACCTACCATATATGTACTATCATGCATCATGAAGAACACATAGTAAGGTAGAAGAGAACAACTAGAATTCTATGGATTATGGATCATGGAAAGAAAACACAACTATTAACCACTAACATGATCAATGAAAGAAGATCCAAAGAGATCAGAATTCAGATTAGAAGATTAACAGAGATTAAATCATAGTTTGATCATGAATCCTTCAAAAGCTTGCAATGATCATGGTTAAGATCATTGTTCTAGCCTTAAATCCTTAGGATGATCATGAGAACATGTTCAGAGATGTTTGCAACAGAGAATGCAACATCTCTTCTACTGTCTCAACTCAAAAAGGAAAGAAAAACAAAGATGGAGGAGAAGAAGAGAGAGTAGACATACCTTTTGATGCAAAAAGAAGAGTTCCGACGAAGATCCACCAAGAAAACTCCAAGGATGCAAGAGAGATGACTTGCAGAGGTCTTTGGTTCGTTCCAGAGGGTTTGGAGGCAGCAAATACGAAGTGGACTCGAGGTTAGACTTAAATAGAGCAAGAATCAACCTAATTGCCAAAGACAGCACCCATTGGTCGAGTGGATTGGTCGACTGGCCCGATCGACCAATCGGTCGACCAATCTTGACAAAGAAGGCCAAAACAGGGAATTGAAGGTCCAGATCAAATCCAATCCTAAAGGGGTTTTGCACACAAGTCAAGTGACTTACCTAGTAGGTAGAAATGCCTTCAAACCAAGATAGAGAGCACTCCAAGTCCATCAACTAATTAGATCTTCATCAGGATTCTGTTTCCATAAATAGAACCTCATCATCAACCTTCATGGATTCAAAGCCAGACACCAAGTCCTCTACTGGGATGGCCCAAAGCTGACTTCTTACTTTACTTCGGGTCATCGGACCTACAAATAACAAGGTTTCCGGGTCAAGGTTAGGGCTGGGTTTCACAGGTAGTCCGCTTGAATCCAAGCCACCCTTTTGCCCTCCTTAACAAGATCAATACTTTTTTCTGGCATGGGTTCAGTCAAGGCAAATGCCACCCCAATTTGGGCTAAGGAAAATAGCAACATTTGCCTCCACCTTTTGAAGTTTTGACTTCCAAACTGTTCGATTTTGTCGAACTCAGTGACAATCCTCATCTTACCCAAATCCGGGATAAGATCTGTCACTGTTGGAATTACATTAGTGGGGATTGAATCATGAGTAGCAAGGAATTGATATCTTATACCATCTATGGCAACGAAAGTGTCGTCACCTTGTTTGTTGACATTACCTTCAACGGTATTGTTTGAAGGATCTCCTCCGGTGTTAATTCCATCAACAACCTCAATGTTGTTGTCTCCGTCTTTGTTGAAGTCGCCATCTCCAAGACTTGCCATTGGATCTTCCAAATCAATTACCTTAAACTTGTTGGGGTAATTGTATTACAAATTCTTCAAACATATAAAGTGAAATTGCAATACAATTGAGAGATGAAGATCTTTAGCAAATTTGAAGAGCTTGAAGTAGCAACCGAACGAACCACTGATTGATGAGGTTGAGTCACACCTTGATGCTGTCTTTAAGGTAATTGATGCACCCTACTACCAAGGGTTCTTCGCACCACCACCTCCAAGATAAAGCAACCTCCAACTAGAAGATGAGATAGTTCTTCTAGTCCCTTCAAGGAGCCAAAATCTAGAGCACAACACTTAGACAACTCAAAAAATAAATGAACTTTGTAAAACAAATAATGTGAGTGGGGAGTGTTACAATAGCACACAATATGCAAGGAAGGGTTGGGTTTATATAGGCCCAAACCACACCTCCTCACAAGGGGAGAATCAATTCTCCACTAATGGAGAATCAATGGTTTGTCCCTCCTCCACTAATGTGAATAAACCCCCTTGACCTAACCTCCCCACTACTTGGGGAAGTAACTCTCATATTCACTTCTTTGGAATGAATAGGCTTTAACCCATTCAAAGACCTTAACCCCCACTCATGGTAATGGCCATGAATGGTCAAGAAGTTGAAATGAGAAATAAAGGTCAAGAGTTAGAATTTGAGTAATTCCACCATTCAAGTTAGCCCACCCCATCACCATGATCAAGACCTTTAAGACCCATGACCAATGTCATGAAGAGCCTTATAACCAAAGTCATGAAGGGCCTCCTTTAACCAAGGTCATGAAGGGCTTCCTTTACTCATGGTGCCTCATTATGCCTCATTACCACCCTTACCTCATGGTGCCTCATTACCACCCTTACCTCAAGGGTCCCACACACAAACAAAACAATTAAATAAAAGAAATGCAAAAACTAATTTTGAAACTTAATATATAGATAATATAGATTTTAATAAAAAAAACCTAACATCCACTCCCATGGGGAGGTCTTGGGTTCACACCCATTTGGCGGGCATTTATGTTAGTAATGTCTCCCCCCTCCATTAATATCAACTCGCCAGCTCCAAAAATAATAATAATAATAATAATAATCTATAGATTTTTTTACACAGCACCCACTATTATTAATAGAGTGAAACTAGTATCCACTCACTATTATGGTCTAAATTACATGGCACTCACTTTCAAAATTACAAGTTAGCCATAATTACCAATTTTTGCTAAGTGGGGTGTAAAATAACTTAAATGTCCTTTGGACAATAAAATGATGGTTTTATGCAAGTCAGTGATTATTATAAGACGGTGATTGAGGCTTGGTTGAAATGTTGTGTTGTTATGGCTGGGGGCAGCGCGGTAGAAGGTTTAAAGCTTTTTGGCGTCCTTCCACAAGGAACTACATGAAATGCAATGTTGATGCAATGGTGCTTAAAGGAGGGGATTTGGTACAGGTGGGCGGTGTCTTCAGAGATGGTGAGGGGAGATAGAAGAGAGGTTTTGTCCATCGCATCCACGCCTGTCAGATGATGGAAGCGGAACTTGCAACAATTCTTGAAGTTGTCAAGTTGACCGCAAACTTGGGATACCAGCAAGTGCTCATAGAATCAAACTCAAAAAAGGCCATTGACCTTTGAGTCCTTACTGCGTAGAGGTGGGTCGTTTCATGCGATATGTTGAAGAGATCTGGGCTCTCGTAGGTGGAATTAGTCAGATTCGGTTCCAAGACATTGGAAGGGAAGCCAATAGAGTCGCTGATTCTATGGCTAAGATCAAGATGTCTTCATCTCAACTGTGGGCATTTTATCAAGTTTTCCACGAGAATTGGAAGATCTACTTAAGGCAGATTTAGAGATTTATTTGAGTTAAGTTTTATTTTCTTGGGCACTTGGCCCCATTCTGTATCGGGAAAAAAAATGACTTAATTACCATTTAGTACCCTCTCATACCCATCCCTTAGGTGGGTAAAGGGATTCTCTCTTCACTCATCTTCTTCCTATGCCTTAGCGGAAACCACCCACCTTTATCTTTCTCTCTCTCTCTCAACAAGAACTGAGTAGAAGGATCATGAGAATGCCTTTGTGGCTTACCTCAAGTAAATGTCTTTAGGCAATGAGAGCAAAACCTCAATGATTTTGACTAAGAGTTTTTTGAAATCTTTTTCTACACTGGGATCCGCGTCCCCATTTACGTTTCCCATCAAGATTGAGAAACCATTGTGAAATATTTTGATGTTTCAATTCTTCTGTTTGATTGATTAAAGAGGTAGCAAAGCATATACAAGTGCATCTGCACGGAATTCGACTTTCCCTAATTCTATTAATTGCACACACAAAGTGGCTCTTGATGCTTGATTCAAATAAGGTCTTTAAAGTTTTACGATAATGTTGAGAGTGAGCTCTCTTTGACCTAGACAAAGCTTTAGAAGCCATTGGGAAAACTCACAAGCTTTCCAGAATAAATAAACAAATATTTAAAGTTGCCTGAAGTTAAGTCATTATTTTTGTTGCAGTAGAGATCGACAAAGGAATATTTCTATCTATTTAGTAAGAGAAAAAAGAAACAAGAACGTGAACTAGATTGTTTTGGCATTTCAACTGGAAATAGTTATTATTACTTCTTTCTTTTTTTTTTCTTCTTCTTCTTCTTCTTCTTCTTCTTTTCTTTTTTTTTTTTTTTTTTTTTTTTTTTTTTTTTTTTTTTTAAGATTAATAATCAATTGTAGGTTTTCTACCATATGTTGATATCTATTTCATATTCATCACTAGAAAGATGAAATGCGGAAACAACGAATGCTTCTCCAGCTCTCTCCTTAGCTGCAAAGAGAAGTCGTCGTAGAGACATCATTATCCAAGTTATCTTCCGACTGCTTTGTGCATGACATCATTTCCCTCTCTCTTGTCATCCCATTTTTCAACAATTTCAAAGAGAGAGGGAGAGAGAGAGAGAGCGATGAAGGTAATTAAGTGGGGGTGAGCAGTGAACGCCTATGGGAAGGGGGTGTGGTAGTTTCTGGCGGTGATGGCAGTTTCTGGTGAGAGATAAGAAGAGTATGGGTGAAGTGAGGGTATTAAATAAGGATAATTAAGTCATTTTATTGCCTAAAAGGCATTTAGGTCATTTTACACTCCACTTAACATAAAATGGTAATTGTGGGTAACTTGTAATTTGAAAGTAGATGTCATGTAATTCAGGTCATAATAGTGGGTAGACACTAGTTTCATCCCAATAATAATAAGTGCTATGTAAAAAACTCTAATCCATATTAGTTGTCAATAGAAAGAAATATGAAGCCTTGTAGATTATCTGAAACATGTTGTAGTCTCAAGATTCTCAACTAGATTGATTGCTTTTAGTTAGTCTTTTAATTTGATGTTGAGGCTAGGAAAGTAAAATTCTAGAGATTTTTTAAGAAATTTAGAATGCATCCTAGGCACAAAATATTTCCTTGGAAAATAAATGACCCACATAATGGGATTTCGGTGCTTAGCAAAGTGGCCAAGTGGTCAAATTCATATGGCACATGCCGAATTTGCTGTAACGATCAAGAAACTAGTTGCCATATTTTCTTTTCTTGTAACCATGCTAAACATATTCTTACAACTGGTTCTTTGGGACTTAGGACTGAATTCTTGAGTGCTCTTTTTTCTTTTCTTTTTATTTTTTATTTTTTTAAGGAATGCTGACTTATTGATTTATTTATTAACCGTTGTCCCAAATTCTCTTTGACTGAAGGAATTGCAAATAAAAACCCCAAGGATATGACTAGTGAGAAAACTGTAGAACAAAATGCATCTTATAGACCTTGGTATTCAGTTTGGCTGGAAACTAATTATGGAAAACACTCTTGTTGTTGTAGGCTTTAGAGACCAAGGAGAAGAATTGAAGTGGTTGATGTTAATGGTTCATAATGGATGATGCTATCACGTGGAGAAGGATGGACAGCTTTTTGGTTTCTGTTAGAAGTAGCATTTGATGGGTTAATAAGAGGTTCGGAGTTAGGTATTAATAGGAACTGGAATTTAAAAGTTTTTTGGATTAGTTGTAGTAACCACCATAACTTGGTGACCATCTCCGACGGACAAGTTTAGCCATGTACATTTGTCCCAATTTTGCAAGTTGCAGCTAGGCATTTGTCTTTGTTATCCCCTATGAGTCGTTGTCTAGACATTTGGAGCTTTTTTTGTTCACCTTGATTGTTTGATGGCCTCAAGCTACTTTAGTCTAAGTTGTACTTTTGTTTGATTTTAGTGTTCTCTTTTCTATTAAGAAAAAAAAAAAATGGCATCAGCTTCGGTTTGATATCAATATAGAAAGCTATTTTTGACAACCATTCAAAACTACTAGCCTAAAATGAAATTTTCATCTTTAAAAAATATTGATGCTTTTTCTGTAGTGTTTTGATGTTGTATCAATCTCGATTTTTGTGATATTTTGGTCATTTCTTTTGATTTTTAGGCGATTTCTCTCGTGATTCTATAACAGAATCTTCAGGTCAATAGACAATCTTACCAATTTTGTCCCAATGATTCAAAATTCAAAGGCATGTGCCAAATGTGGTTAAGGAAGAGAATCTACATATAATAATTTTTTGAAACAATTCAAACTAGGAAGACATTTTGTAGCAAAATCTTCAAGATTAATTAGCAATCTTGTCAATTATATTCTTGTGATTTAGGCCTCAAAAGGCAATGTACCTCTTATGACTTCTTCTAATATCTTCCGTCTTCCCAGGAATGCTGTGTTGAGCTTTTATCAACACGTGGAAGCATTGAGCCGGGTTGGTCGCTTTGACTCAGCTCCTTGCTGCAAACTTGTGAAGAGAAATTGGCCAAGGCCAATTCTGAAATAGACCAGTGACTGAGCTACCGTGGAGCTGAGAAAAAGCATGAGGAAGAAGTGATCTCCCTCAAGGAAACTCTTGAAGCTTCGAGAATTCGTGTCTCTGCTGCCGAGCGCGAGGCCAGGAAGCAAAAGGCAGCTGCCACGTTGTTTGGTGACAGCTTTGAAATCAAAAGTAGGGAGCTCGAAGAACATCCGAAGTTGGCAATCCCTAGCAAGCCCGAGCATATAAAGCCGGACCTTCGGAAGGAGTGCATTCGGAAATACCCGAACAACGTACCTTTCTCCGAATTGCTAGGTTTCTACAACATTCGGGCTTATCGCATGGGGCGGAACGACGTTTGGGAGCAGATCCTTGGAACGATCCCGGACTTCGACACTTGCTCCTTTTCGTGAGGTATGCCACCCCAGAGGTCTTCGGGAAAGTTGGTATGGATCTTCCAGGCTGGGCTCGGGAGTAGATGATCCTTTTCCAGCTGACCCTCAATATGAGGCATATCTAGATGACGAGCCAGCACTTCCAGAGGAGAAATCACAAGCCAAGTCTCAAGTTGTTGCTGCAGAGGATTCAGCCAATGCCACTCTTGAGGAAGGCTCTTCTCATGGTCCTGAGAAAAGTCATCCCGACCAGGGTCCCTCGAGCAATAATGAAGAAAAGGCTTAGGGAGTTGTTCTTTTGTAAAGATGTACCCTCAATATAATGAATAGACATTTCTTTATTCATGTTGGCCTCAAAATTTCCCCGTCTCCTGCCGAAGTATTGCCTTGAATATCAAAGTATTAATGATAAAACTTATCACTTAACTTTTCATTCCTCGCCGAATAATGATCTTATAGAAATATTGTGAAGATGCGTTTCGGGAAGATACGTTAATCTTCCCCACTACTTCATTTATTGCAAAGTCCGCACGTTTCCCTCTGCGAAGTTCAAACGTTTTTCTGCTTTTGTGTACCATTCATGTTTTCAATGAATCGGAAATACATCCATTATTTTAATGGCGGTGCGACGATTGGAGGTTTCTCTCGCATCGGTGCTCGCTTCCACATGTTTCCATGTGGCATCCCTTCGACCGTTGATCTTGCTTTTTGCGGATTTCGAAGCGTCGTTTCAATCTGGGTCGTCGGTTGTCCTTAGCCTTCAACCGTCGTCTTATACCTGAGGCTATTTAAAGCCTTCGTGGGTACTCTCCATCTATCCTGACTTCTGCAAGATAGATTTGCTAAAGTGCCAAAGCAACCTTTCGTCCTTCGGCCTGCCTCCGTATTCCTCGTACTCCAACGACAGCTCTATCCATTTCTGAACAAGTGAGTTTTTTTATTTCTCATCTCTTTCCCCTCTTCCCCCCGAAGTAAACTGCACGGTAGTTATACTTGGGGTTTAGTTTGTGGTCCGTCGAAGCTTTAGAAAACTAGGGTTTCCCCATTGTTGCTTGTCGTTTATTTCTGATCGATACGGCTGTTTTTTGTTGTTTTGCATAGTGGCTCCCAAGATCAACCCGAACTTTATCAGAGCAAAATCTCGTAAGAATAGCGTTTCGTCGGTGGTGGTTGGGGCCAGTGCGGTGGTTTCAGCTAGTGAATCCTCCAAGCGTAAGGCGACTGCTGGCGGTGAATCTTCAAGTCAGATTCCTGCAGCTTCGTTGATGCCGTCCCCTGCGCCTCCTTTGCCCGAAGTGACCGCTCGTCTTTCCCCGGGAAGATCTTGATCACTCTGTTGCCGATGGTGCTGCCGGCAATCCTGCTGGTGAGCCTATTGGTGAGCCTGTTGGTGCACCCCCGAAGAAGACTCTTCGGGCATCCGAGGCAACTATGTTGGCGTCTGATGAAGGTGTGGTCCCAGCAGGTGCTGCTCCTATTTCTAACTCTAGTGCTTGTTTGGCATCCTCCTCCTCTCCTTCTGAGTTGGAGGATTTTGCCACCAGGAAGCGCCGTCGGGTGACAAGTGATGAAGCTCAGCCTTTGCTTGGTGTAGTTCATCCTTCTCATCCTTTGCCCGAATTAGTGTCAAACGAGTTTGATGGAGCGTTGGAATGGTGTCTTGCCGCTCGAATGACTTCGAGAGCGTAGTTCTTTCCAAACTTCCGGATGAAGTCTTTACGAAGTCACCGATGATGTAAGTCTTTCTTCATTATCCTCGATTTTGAAAACTTACTTTTCTGCTCCTCGCTAACTCGAAAGTTGTTTGCGGGAGTCTTCTTTGGTAACTTCCACAACCAAGTGGAAGCAAGTTACTAGACTCAGTAGGTTGAGCAATGAAGTTTCTAGGCTTCGGGAAATCTCGAAGCTAAAGATGTTGAGATTGCTCGCCTTCGGAATCTAGCTTGGGAGGTGGCGGGGAGAAAAGAATTCGATGATTGGTCGTCTTCGGTCGGATTTGGATGATGCCGGGAGAAGATCCGGTGGCTGGAGCGGACAGTTGGAAAGTCGGGAGCTAAAGGATCGAAACATTACCCGAAAGGCAAGCTGTCGTTCCTTTGCCCGAATCCCTTCCAACTGATGTTCGCAGAGCTGCGTCTTCAAGTATTTACACGGTAAGCCTTTTGTTGATATGCTGAATGCTTATAACTTGTAGGCGTACCGGGATGGTGAGAACGAAGTATGGGAATCAATATTAAGGAAAGATCCTCATTTTGATACGACTCCCCTAAGGTCTGTTTGCCATCCTGAAGTATTTACCGACACGGGTATTCCTCCTCCCGATTGGACCAAGGATAAGATTGATCCTCCACCTTCCGATCCAGATATTATGCAATATCCGGAAGATTCTCCTGTTTATTCTCCGCTGGAAGAAGTCAATTATGACGAGCTTGTGCCGAATGCGAGTTTGGTCGAGGACCATTCTTCTCCTGGACAAGCTGGACAAAGAGTATGAAATTGCGGAAGATTTTCTGAATATCGAAATATTTTTGTAATCCTCATTTCTTCTCTTCTTTTCCTTGACTCCCCACCAATGGTTGACTCATATGTTTGTTCTAGCAAAGTCGCGTCGATCTTGTATAACTTGTTAACAAGTCTGTAATGACTTTCTTCTTTGATCAAAGATTGTATCCAGCTCTTGTAATTATTTTGATCCGGCCTCTTTGGATCTTTGAAGAAATAAGAAATTACTTTATCTTTGAACTTTGCTAGCCACTTGAATCGCCGTTGCATTAGGTCTTAGTTGTCTGAAACAATGCCTTTACTTAAGGATTTCCGGAGAAATACAATAAGTCTGAGAAGGAACTCACTCGGGTTTTAAACCGATGCCTTATACTTAAGGATTTCCGGAGAAATACAATAAGTCCGAGAAGGAACTCACTCGGGTTTTAAACCGATGCCTTATACTTAAGGATTTCCGGAGAAATACAATAAGTCTGAGAAGGAACTCACTCGGGTTTTAAACCGATGCCTTATACTTAAGGATTTCCGGAGAAATATAATAAGTCTGAGAAGGAACTCACTCGGGTTTTAAACCGATGCCTTATACTTAAGGATAATTCAAAAATTCAATAAGTCTCGAAGGAACTCACTCGGATATCAAACCGACGCCTTGCAAAAGGAACTCACTCGGATTTTCATCCGATGCCCCAACTTAAGAAAGTTCGAAAATTTTTCCATAAGCGTTGAAGTGTTGAAGGACCCACACGAATTTTCATCCGATGCCTTATAGTTGGATCTTGTTCTTGAATGTGGTGTATGATGCCCCCCCAATCAAAAGATAGTTTGTTGAAAACCAAAAATTGCATTGATTGAGTTGAAAATGATTACATCACGAACAAAATCGAAATCATCCTCAAGGATAAAACTTTTTGAGATGCCTAGCATTCCACGAACGATCCAACTCTTTCTGGGAATCAATGTTCTTCAGCCTGTAAGCTCCTGAACCGACCGGTTTCACAATCATATAAGGTCCTTCCCAGGAAGGGTCCAACTTTCTTTGGTGACACGGGTCGGAAGCTAGGGTGTTTCTCAACACCAAATCTCTGGCTAAGTATCGACGATTCTTCACTCGAGTATTATAATGAGACGCTATCCTTCTTTGATAATGTTGAGTTTGTGCTATTGCCTTTGCCCGAACTTCGTCCAACAAATCAAGACTATCAAGCAGTCCTT
This sequence comes from Hakea prostrata, assembly GCF_041222555.1. Classification (NCBI taxonomy): domain Eukaryota; kingdom Viridiplantae; phylum Streptophyta; class Magnoliopsida; order Proteales; family Proteaceae; genus Hakea; species Hakea prostrata. Next base: position 59,214,234 of record NC_142600.1, read on the forward strand.
GTTCATTTGCTTTTTCCTCGAACTCACGATCCCGTAACGTCCCCGCCATTATCTCCACAGGTGCCAATGCTTCGGATCCATATGCCAACCTGAATGGAGTTTCTCCCTGTAGGTGTTCGAACCGTAGTTCTATAAGCCCACAAGTACATTATGTAGTTCTTCGACCCAAGAAGCTTTGTCAGCTTCGAGTCTTCTCTTTATTCCTTCCAGTAGCGTTCGGTTAGTAACCTCTACCTGGCCATTGCTTTGGGGGTATGCTACTGAGGACATACGATGCTCGATCATATATGCTCCACAGAATTGCTCGAATTGTGGACAGTCGAACTGAGTACCATGGTCAGTGACAATTATCTTTGGAATCCCAAAGCGATATATGATTGATTCAAGCACAAATTTCTCCACTTTTTTCTCGGTAATTGTCGCCGATTGCATCGGCTTCTACCCGTTTTGTGAAGTAATCAATTGCTACTATCAGATATTCACGTCCGCCCGATGCCTTGGTGAATTTGCCCATGATATCAATTCCCCACATTACGAAGGGAATAGGATTTAGAATTGAAGTCATAATTTCCGCCGGGCGCTTCGATCTTGTAGCATGAATTTGACAAGTTACTACATCGACGAACGTAGTCCATAGCAGCCTCTTGGATCTTAGGCCAATATAACCCAAGCCTTAGAATTTTGTGGGCCAGGGGCTCGCCACCCATGTGAGCGCCACAAATTCCTTCATGAACCTCAGCCAAAGCTGATTTTGCTCCTTCGGGGCCTATACATCTCATAAGGGGTCCAGCATAAGATCTTTTGTATAGTCTCCCATTCGAATGACAAATCTAGCTGATCGAATCTTGATCAACCTTGCCTCACTTGGATCCTCGGGTAACTTGTCATCTCTTAGATATTCGATTATTGGATCCATCCAGCAACGTTCGCTTCAATATAAGAAATTTCTTTCTCATGATAACTTGGAAAAGTTACCTCTTCAATGTAGACCGAAGGGTCTAGATTCTTTTCCTTGCCATTGGCTAGTCGGGATAGCTCATCTGCCATTGAATTTTCATTCCTCGAAATCTGAGATATCTTCAAATTCGAAATTGGTTCTGAAATGCCTGCACTATCTCCCGATATTTTTGCAAGCGTGGTTCCTTAATGCCATACTCCCCTTGGACTTGGTTGACTATAAGCTGAGAGTCACTATAAATAGTAACATCTGCAATAGCTAATGCCTTTGACAACCGAAGTCCCGCTATCGAGGCCTCATATTCCGCTTCGTTATTACTTGCATCAAATGCGAATCTTAAAGCATATCGAATAATGAATCCTGCCGGACTTTTTAATAGAATTCCAGCTACTGCTCCATCTTTATTACTCGAACCATCGACATATACCTCCCAAGTGGTTGGTATAATGGGATCTTCAATAGTGGGTTCCATTGGTGCAGTAGTTTCTACTACAAAGTCGGCTAATGCTTGAGCCTTGATTGCAGTCCCTGGGCTTAAAGCTCACTTGGAACTCACTTAGCTCAACCGATCGGGATACCATCCTTCCGGACAAATCGGGTTTGTTAAGAACTTTACTAAGAGGAAAAGTTGTAAATACCTCAATTGGATGAGCCTGAAAATATGGCCCTAGCTTCCTGGCGGCCATCATGAGAGCCAGAGCCCCGCTTCTCAATCTGCGAATATCTCGTCTCCGCATCTAGCAACACGTGGCTTACATAGTAAATCGGCCCTTTGTTTCTTATCTTTCTCCGAACAAGTCTTGCACTGATCGCCGAAAGGGATGTCGCTAGATATAGCTGTAATATTTCCCCCTTCTCCGGCCCGGACGGGATCGGTGGTTGTCCAAGTGCTTCTTTTAATTCCTCGAAAGCTTTCGGCACTCTTCGATCCACTTTGCTTCCTTACTGCCCTTCGGGTCTTTAAGTGCCTTGAAGAAAGGCAAACATTTTTCTCCGGACTTGGAGATAAATCGATTTAAGGCAGACAACTCTCCTGTCAAACATTGTACATCCCGAACGGTTTTGGGAGCCTCCATATCAATCGAGCTTGTATTTTGGCGGGATTTGCCTCAATTCCCCTCGTGATACCATGAAACCCAAGAATTTGCCCGAGGAGACTCCAAAGGCACATTTTTCGGGGTTCAACTTCATTTGATGTTTCCTCGATCTTGAGAAAACCTCAGTCAAATCTGCAATGTGATTTGCTTTTGTAAAGCTTTTCACCAGCATGTCGTCAACATATGCTTCAACATTCTTTCCTATCAGCTCTTTGAAAATCTTGTTGGCGCCCCCTCGATATGTTGCTCCTGCATTCTTGGGGCCAAAAGGCATGACCTTGTAATAATAGCTTTCACGATCAGTCATGAAAGCCGTATACTTCTCATCCTCCTTATTCATAAGGATCCGATTATACCGAGTAGGCATCCATGAAACTTAAAGTTTCATATCCTGCAGATAGCATCTATCAAGAGGTCAATCCGAGGCAACGGGTAGCAATCTTTTGGGCAAGCTTTGTTTAGATCCGTGTAGTCTGTACACATCCTCCACTTCCCATTTGCCTTTTTCACCATCACCACGTTGGCCAACCAAGTTGGGCACTCGATTGGTTCTATGAAACCAGAATTCTTAAGTTTTTCAACTTCGTTCCGAACGGCTTCATGCTTTTCAATAGAGAAATTTCTTCTTTTTTGTATCACTTGGTTTCGCCTTAGGGTCTATCCGAGTTTGTGCTCTGCAATGGCCCGATTGATCCCCGGCATGTCCTCGGCAGACCATGCGAATACATCCTTATTCTCGTTGAAGAAATAACTTCAACTCATCTTTAAACTCTTCCACTGTTCGGACCCGACATAAGTAATCTTTTTCTCATCCTCGGTACACGGCTGGATTTGCTCCGATTTCTCCACCGGTTCGGGCCTTTGCATCTCTGTCTCTTCCCGATCATCTCGAACTTCTATGGGGAGGGCAGTAACCTTCCTCGGACCCTCCTTGTCTTTTAAATAGGCAACATAACACTGCCGAGAGATCTTCCGGTCGAGAGGAGACTTGACCGATTCCCATATCAGTCGGGAATTTTATCTTCAGGTGCTTTGTCGAAACAATAGCACATATCTTGGATAAAGATGGTCGCCCGAGAATCATATTATAGGCTGGTAGTTCCCGAACCACCAGAAAATTGATTCGGACAGTTGTTTCTTTAGGAAAACTTCCAATGGAAAGATCCAACTAAACCGATCCTTCCGCTACTGCAGACGACCCTGCAAAGCCATATAGGTGTGTAGATGAAGGTTTCATCAAGTCTTGATCCACCTTCAATTTTTGATACACTTCGTAAGAAATTAGGTCAGCTGCAGACCCTGTATCAATCAAAACTCTATGCACTTCCCGCCGTGCAATCTCTACCTTGATGACTATAGCATCATCATGAGGTAAACAAACGTCTCTTTCGTCTTCTTCGCTAAAGGTGATAGAATCTTCACCATTCAGCTTCTTCCGCTTTTGCGCCTCTCTGGCTCCAACAAATTTGGATTTGGTTTTTAAACTCTGGAATGATTCGGGCTCTGGACCCCCGAAGATGGTAAGGATCGGTGACCGAGTAGCAGCTTCAATCACCTCCTTGCCTTTTTTGGACTTCAGGGCCTCCCTCGATCGTTCTGAACTAACCGAACGATTTCTTTTAGGGGCAGCCGCACGTGGCCCACGTGGCTCCTCCCTTCTCCTCGCTAACAAAACCGGACAGATGTCCCCGAGATATCAATCTCTCAATATCTGCCTTCGGATGACGACAGTCATTAGTGTAATGACCATAGTCCTTGTGGAATCGGCAATACTTTTCCCGATCCTGCGTTGCTCTCCGGGTTTCAAAAGAATTTTAGGCGGCCACTTCAAAATATTTTTTCTTTTGAGGATATTCAAAATATCGGCCCGAGGAGCATTCAATGGAGTGTACTCACTTCTACCGGGGGATCTTTGGCGCCAAGGCTGGGATCTTCCAACCCGATCGCGAACATTCTTCTTTGGCTTCGTCACGCTCGGGAGCCTTTTGTTCCTTATTGGAGACTTTATTATCTCCCTGGCGCGCATCTAGAATCTCCATGACTTCAGCCTGCTCACGGCATCTCTGTACCAACTCAGCATAAGTCGTGGGTATATCCTGTAGTAATAACTCCGGGAGTTTCCGATTTGTGAGTCCTGTGAATAGAGCGGTTCGGCCACTGTTCATCCAAGTTTTCTATCTCCATCGTCACTTTGTTGAATCTTTTCGAAATTCTGCGATCGATTCGTTCTTTCCTTGTTTGACCGTAAACAAGGTTTCTTCCGTTTTCTTGACCTGTATCCCACTCTGGAATCGCCCTATGAATTGGCGCGCCAATTCGTCAAAGTTTACGATCCTTCCCGAGGGGAGGTTAGAAAACCACTTTTGTGCCGCTCCGATTAAAGATGAACCGAAAACCCGCATAAAATTTCATCGAATTACCCGAAAGCGCCATGGTGCGTTGGTAATAGCCGATGTGAGCTGTTGGATCTCCGGAGCCATCGAACGTTGAGAAGGTAGGCAAACGAAAGTTATGGGGAAACCGATATCCCGCAATCGGCTCAGCAAAAGGAGTCTTCCGAATGACTAAGTAAATATCCTTAGTTATTCTTCCCTTAGCCAATTGCCCTAACTTCTCATTGATGTTGGCCAATTCTTGACCAATCTGGGTCGGGTAATCTTCAGCAATACGATCACGACCTCGATTAACATGATCATCACGTGCTACTCGATCATCACGAACAATCCGTCCTTCACGAACGTTTCTCTCGTCACGAACTGCTCGATCATCACGAACGGTTCTTCTGACAGTGGGTAAGTAAGCAAGAAGACCGGTACCTTGTAGATTGACTAACAAGGGAGGTGTCATCCAGGGCTTCAAACTCCTGGCGATCAGAAGGAGCAAGACTAAGAGAGCTCCACTCTGCAGCTTTCTCAGGATCCCGAGTGACCCTGTAGGTCATCTTCAGGGTCCACTGAGGGATGAAGACTTCCTCACCATCCGTCGAAGCTTTAGATTTTTTGTTGGAGGGAGCATCAATTGTGTCATGCCTCCTCTTGGTTCGGACGGAGGAGGAGACGTTAGCCCTCTCCACCATTGGTTTCTTCCCTTTACCCGAAGCATCGGCTACGGGCTGATATTCCCGATACCCCTGTAAGAGGGGTCGGGAGAGGGAAGAGAAGCCTCTTGATCTGCGAGTCAAGACCACGGGCGATCGTTGCTCGGCTGTCACAACGGCCCTAGCGGCCTTCACCCGTGAGGCTTTCGGGGTTCGTCTCGGGGAGGCACTTGCAAAGAAGAAGGACAAGAATCGGAATTCAAGACATATCACTTCAGTCAAATCAAAGGATGATGGTTAGAAGCTCACAATGAGCCAAGCCCCAATACTGAAGGATGGAGTTATACTCCATTTCATATCCATGTATCTCTTGATACCACGGAATGGATTTGATCTTCCTGATGGCCGCCTCGTCTTCTCCTGGATAAGGGAAGGCCCCGGTTACTTTCGGACGAAGAAGTAAACCTCCTCCAGGTGGTCGGGAAGTTAAGATCTGATGGAGGCGCTCGACAGAAAAAGTATCGTTCGCGCCATCTTTTGTGATTAGAACGGCAAGTTCCTTTGACAAGGATGCTGCCCCTCCAATCAAGTTCAGCCTTATTGCGTTTGGAAAGAAAGACCCATCCGGGAGGATGGGAGATAGAAGAACATGAAAATGTACAAAAAGAGAAAGAGATGGCGTGATGCCAAGCTCAAAACACAAACCCAAGAAGCCGACGATGAGACGCCAGCTATTGGGGAGGAGCATTCCGGGACAAATGTTCCGGTGATTCAAAAGCTGCGGAGAATAAAGGATTAAAAAAGGGAAAGCGAACCCCTCTTTCCAGGTGCATCTATGTACAGAGAAAATTCACCCGAAAGGGATGAACCAACCCTCTCATCAGGGTGGGGAGCCCTAACCTGATATGAGGAAGGAAGGTCAAAATCTTGGACAGCTAAAAGAAAGGTTTCTCCATTATAAATGGAAGGAACAGAGCCAGGCCCACCATTGGACCCAGAGGTTTGAGGCTGCCTAGAACACTCGACGATCTTGGAAGACCCGGACTCGACAAGGACGAGGGAAGTTTCGGTTTTTCTTTCAAAACCTTTTTGAGAAACTTCAGCGAACTCTCCGCGGAGAGGACGGTTAGGGTTTTGTTATCACTATCCGACTGTTCGGGAGCGGGAGAAGCAAAAGCATCATTGCTATCACCAACATGGGGTACTAAAGAAACCCTATCGTCCGCCATTACTCGTTTCGATAAACTACAAAAAGAAAAGACCAATAAACTTACCGATTCAGGTGAGATGGAAGCTTGAGAGCGGGAAGGCGCGAAAGCGAACAACAAAGGTTCAAATTCCAGACGGAAAGAATGAAACCTACGAGGACAACGAACCGCTTTTAAAACTCCCGCACGAGTGTTCGGGAATCTGAACGATCGAGATTGATTCAAAATCAACGATCAAGATTCAAAAACGTTTTGAAAGTTTGAACTCACGAATCCGAAATAGGCGTTCGGAAACCGTCGCTTGGATAACGTGAGCCACGACAGATCAACTGCAACGAAGACATGTGGCCTTACACTCACAACGCTCGAGGAAAAGTGACCACCGCATTAAATGTGATATGACATTTAATGAAGCACGCACAAATCATCACCTGACGACGAACCCAGTTAAAAACCAAGCCCTCGGGATCGATCGAATGCTTGGTCTCGGGGGCTCATGATATGGAGAGTTTATGATCTGACCGGGTTCATACCTGGTCCGACCCTCGACCCCGGTCGAGACGGAGAAAACCGAATCGCTCCCGAGAGAGCCGGAGCCGGAAGATGGCTTGCTGAAGAAGAAAGATTATTCTGCTGCAAGCGGGCCCTAATCTTACTTATGGATTAGGGTAATCACCTTGATGACAGCAGACTCAAACTGACGGTTGCGGATAATCATCATCAAAGGGATAACTATCGCATAACCTAACGGTTATCTCAGGAGTCCTCTACTAGTCCAAACTAGTAGAAGTCTATCGCTCAACGGATCTTATTGATGAGATCCAACGACTACCCGAAGAAGGCTCGAGTGCATCCAACGAAGGAGATTCGAAGGTACACTCTATATAAACCTCACTACCATACAAGGTGAGGGACGGATCAATCGATCAAAAAGAATACTATCTGAGACTCGGGTTCGGATACATACCGATAGATCCAAACTATCGGCGTCCGCTATCTAGATCACCTTTCCCGTTTCTTCATTCATTAGCTCTGTGCTTCTAGCAGAGCCATTTGTGATTAAGTTCATCAACTGACTTAGCCTTCGGAGGTGGACTCCCGACCCCAGCGGTCGGGCCACATCTGACGCTTTCGTTTTGCAAGACATCACGTGGAGATCCAAGGGCTGAGCAGATTTTGGACGCATCAGTACCAGATGTGGTTAGGAAAGAGTATATGCATGAAAGAATTTATGGAAACAATTTAAATTATGAAGGGATTTTGTAATGAAATATTCAAGGTCAACGGGTCATCTTTCTAATTATGTCTGAATGATTTAGGCCTCAGAAGGTAATATGTTAAATGCAACTAAGAAGAAATATTTACATGGAAAATTTTATAGGAAATAACTTAAATTTATCAAATATTTGCATCAAATTAGAATAGACACCAACTTGTGGCCCAAAATGACCAAAAATACCCCAGAAATGGGGAGTCGAAATCTGCCAAAACTAGGGCAAACTAAATTTTGCCAGTTTGCCTAATTCGCTAGGTAGTGAACCGGCGAAATCTACCAAAATTTCGTATCTTGGTATCAATTTGAATTTTTTTAAACCGGTTTCTAAATTGAGGTTTGATTTCTCATCATTTTGGAATTGTTTGATCGGAGTTGTAGAAATTGTTAGACCTTCTAGGGTTTTCCTCAAAACCCTTATCAATAATAAAACCATGCAAGAACTAGAATACGATATTATATTTAGAAAGTATTGGGCATACCTTACACCAGACGTATATTGAAGAAGATCAATGCAAATCTTGAATGTCAAATCTGCAGAGTGACGAAGTCTTCTCCAGTCTCTTCATCTTTCTACCATACCTCTTTCTTGTGGAGAGAGAAGAGAACAAAAGAACTTTTGAGATTGGAGGGACCCTATAATAGCTATTTATAATAGTAATCCCAAACCCTAGTCCACTTCCACAATGGACCGGTTTGGCCCATCTCAAACCTAATGGCAGTGCATCGACCCGATGTATTGAGACTCCAATCAATTATTAACCCCAATAATTAATCCAAGCCCATATATTGCTTAGGATAAACCTAACAATCTCCTACTTGGGCTAGATTAATTACTCTATTACTATTGATGTGGCCATGAAATCTCAATCACAAAAATCTGCCATTAATCCTTGATCCAGTTAACAAGTTTATTAATGTCGGACAATAGTAGAATATATATCTCATCATATGACATATTTCTTTCAATCAGTCACAACAGAAGTTTACTTACTAACTAAATCGAAATGAGATGAACAAAGAATGTTCAACAATTATGATCACATAAACGACATTATTTCTTGTTGATCCTTCGTCATACCCCTGAATATCGTCATATTCATGGGTTGCCTTGAACACCATCACATTCAAGGCCAACACACATTTAGGCCCAAGGCCATGGTCAATAGTCAATCCATCAATTATAACTAAAGCCACATTTGGACAATAGTAAAATTACCATTTCCAAAACATCACAACAATAAAGCACAATTAATTCATGCATGTATCAAAACATCCATAAGAAAATAATTCCTTCATCATATATATATATATATATATATATATATATATATATATATATATATATATATATCAAAAAAAAAAAAAAGAACTACTAAGCGATAAGGGCTTCATCCCCTGTATTATTCTTTCTTCCCATCCTTGGAGTCTTTCTTCTCAAGTCAAGATTTACGTGCAATACAGTCTCTCTTAAAATATCCCTTTTGATCACACCAGTAACACGTAATATCATCAAGGTTTTTCTTTTCCTTGTTATAAGGATGATACTTATCTTTCTTGGAAGAAAACTGTTTGTTCTTATGAAACCCACTAGCAGATGCCTTGTTGTCTTTAATCAGATATATAGCCTCGATTTTCGCTTTCTTCTTCAGTACATATGGAAATAAGGTCTTTCATGGTCTTTTCCTTTGTCTGCGCATTGAGTGAAGTTCTAAGGGTAGCGTAAGACTCTGGAAGAGATTTGATAGCAAGATGAACCAGAAATTCATCATCGATCGTTGTCCCAAGTTCTTTTAATTTATTTGCAATAGAAAACATCTCCAGAAGATATTCTCTAACACTTCCCATACCATCAAATGTAGATGAAGTCAGCTTAGACATTAGTTCTCCTTTCTCCCCCTTTTGTGATAACTCAAACACTGTTTTTATCTCTGCAAGATATTCTACTGTAGTGTCCTTCATCTCTACACTGTCAAGCATGGACTCAGGGATGGACTTTTTCATTATAATTAAACTTTTCTTGTTGGCTGTCACCTATTCTTTATGCTTTAGCTTCTCCTTGTGTGTACTTGCAGCGGAAAGATTAGCGGGCTTTGGCTCTTTAAGAGCCATATTATAATCAAGCAATCCAAGTGTAGCATTTATTTCATCTACCCATCTTTTATAGTTTTCCCCGGAGAGAGCAGGGATGGAAGCCAAAGCATTAGCTTGAGCAGACATCCTAAGAGGAGAACAAAAATTCAAAAGAACAACATAAGTGAGAGCAGACATTCAAACAATTATATCATGATCATATTATAAGAATCACACGTCACTCTCAGATATACATATATGAGAATCATACCATACCAAACGTGCTAAATACAAAAACTTTAGCCAACATGAGCCGACCAAATAATATTTCTACCTTTGGGTTAAAATATACAAGGCCTCACATGTAATCTTGCAAATACCACGGAATAGCAATGACTTTCTAAAATTCCTTCACCTTTAGGTGATAAGAAGCTTATGAAAATCACATCATACCAAACATGCTAAAGGCAGAAACCTTAGCCAACATGAGCCGACCAAGTAATATTTCAACCTTTGGATTAAAATATACGAGGTTTCACATGTAACTTGCAAATACCGCAGGACAACAATAACTTTCGAAAATTTCTTTCACCTTTGGGTGATAAGAACTTCTAAATTATGCTTCCCAAAATATCATAATGTATTAATCCAAATTAAAAAATTGAATGCAACAATAATCCTCGAAAATCTCATTACTTTTGGGTAAATGAAATTCCTTAAATTATTATTCATTCTCACTTGAGTGCATATATCAATGTTACTTAGATGACATCACCCTTGGGCAAATATTAAGAGGAGGGCTACAAATACCTTTGAAAGGTAAAGAAGGAAGCCAAGGGTCTTTATAAATATTAACTGATGTCCCATTCCCAATTTGTCTAATCAAACCCTGATTGAGTATATCCCTACCAATAAGTATACTCTTCCAACCCCAAGAGCTTTACAATCTACGAAAGGTGTATCTTTGATGTATTTTGCATACATAACTTGGGCCCATAAGGAATTAGGATTGGTCAACAGTCTCCAGCTTTGCTTGGCCCACAAAGCTTTATTAAAACAATGGACATCACGAAAGCCCAATCCACCCTCCCTCTTACCCCTACACAAAGTCTCCCCTTTAACCCAATAAACACATTTCCCTTCGTCATCCTTCCACCATAACTGGCAAATTTTCTGGTTCATGGCTTGGCATAATTCTTTTAGAATGAGGAAACAAGACATAGCATAAACGGGAAGTGTAAAAGCCACAGCTTTAATCAAAATTTCCTTACTAGCCGGAGTTAACAATTTCCCCTTCCAACCAGATAACTTAGAAGTCAGCCTCTCAAGAATAAAGGAGAAAGTTTAGACCTTAGACCTTCCAATGGAAGAGGGAAAACCAAGGTAAACCCCTTGTGATTGAGCCTCTTTAATGTCAAAAGTGGAAATAATATCACTCCTAACCTGGATAGGGGTCCCGGCACTAAATAAGATAGCTGATTTATCTAGATTAATATGCAATCCCGAAACCAGCTCAAAATCTTGAAGAAAAGTATTAACTGTAAAAGAAACGAACAAAAGATCACAGTATGGAAGTTGGAACTCCTAGGCGCGTTACAACGTCGCTTTCCTTAAGACGTAATTCGCCCTCACATCAAGGTGCTATGAGGTATTGCGAACCGTCTCCTAGGATACAAAGAAGCATAACTTGAGTTGAATCTCCCAAGTTTTGCTAAGCACAAAAAAAACTCAAGAACAGAGAAATTTTCGTATATCTGTTGTTGTGAAGCTAGAACGTATTTATAAGCATTGAGGTGCCTCTTCTGAACAGTTCATGACTCTGTTTGTATGAGTGCACCTCTCTATAGGGATACGAATGTTGACGTTCAAATATGAGCCGTCGGATAGTTTGGCCGCACGATCTAACGGTCCATATTGAACCATCAAAAAGGATATTTATGGATCTACTTCCATCGCCCTAGATCTGCCGTTGATCAAAATAGTGGTTGGGGAAAATAATATGCAATCATCAGCAAAGAGAAGATGATTATCTCAGGACCCCTTTGGGAAATTTTAACACCAGGTAATCTGGGAATACCTCTATTGGATGTGATGCGCTGGGAGAAGGTTTCTAAACAAAGAATAAAGATATAGGGACTCAAGGGACAACCTTGCCGAATACCTCTATGTAGCACCAATTTCCTAGAGAGGACCCCATTGATATTAATCTGATAACTCACTGTGATGATACATTGCATGACCCATTAGGTCCATTGGTCGGCAAATCCCAGGTGCTTCAAAGTATGCTCAATATATGACCACTCTAATTTGTCATAGGCTTTGCACAGATCAAGTTTGAGAGCCATAAACCCAGAATTTGATTTAGATTTCTTCATAAAGTGAAGGTATTCATGGGCTAGATAAATATTATCAAAAATAGCTCTACCTGGTACAAAAGCACTTTGCATTTGGCTAATAATGGACCCCAAAATGGGTTTGAGACGATTAGCCAAATATTTCGCTATGACTTTATAAGGAGTGGTGCATAGACTAATAGGACGAAAATGAGAAACCTCCTGAGGATGAGTTCTTTTGGGGATGAGAGAGATGATTGTTTTGTTGAGACTCTTAAGCATATGTTCCCCATTGAAAAAGTGTTGCACACCATGGACTAGATCAGGGCCAATTATGCCCCAATGTTTTTTATAGAATTGAGCAAGGAGACCATCAAAACCAGGGACCTTGGTGCCTTTCATTTGGAAGAGGGCTTTTTTTATTTCCTCAAAAGAAAAAAGAGAGCACAAAGAAGAATTGTTTGAAGCTGTAATGCAAGATGGGGTGCTAGATAAAAACTCCTGAGGAGAGATGGGGGATGAGGAAGAGAAGGTGGATGTAAAGTGTGAATAGATTTCAGAGTGGATTTGGGACTCCTCAGTCAATCATCTCCCAAAATTATCTTTTATTTTGGTAATTGAATTTTCTTGTCTTCTTTGAGTAGTGGAAGCATGGAAGAACTTGGTATTTCTATCCCCCTCTGAAAGCCAAAGCACCCTGGATCTTTGACACCAAAACTTTTCCTCTGCCAAAAGTTGTTTTTCAATTTCTTTCTTAAGTTCCAATTCTTCCTTGGCAGAGGAATCAGATGGGGGCTGTTGTTGGCAAGCTTCCAATAATTGGGTTAGCTTTGCGATTTCCATAGAAGCATTATGAAAAGTTGCCTTACTCCAAGATCTAAGGGATTTGGTATAGTTTTTGATTTTCTGATGAAGTTGATAAGAAAAAGAACCAAATCTAGGGGCATTCCAACCAATGTTGATTTGATGAGATAGGTCTGGATGGTCTTCCCATTTGGTCTCATAGGGAAACCTCATTGGCCTTTTATTGGTAGGATGGAGAGAGATTTCAAGCTGGGTGTGATCAGAACCCACCATAGCCCATCTATGACCCTGTACATTCCCAAATAAGTCAAGAAATTCAACATTTATAAAAGCTCTATCCAGACACTCCTTGACTAGGTCACTACCATGTCTTTTATTGGACCAAGAGAATTTGGGCCCATTACACTTCACCTCAAAGAGATTGCAAGACTCAATAGCCTCCCTAAAGGCATCCATTTGAAGTTGAGGTTTTGGGGGTCCACCAAACTTATCCTCATTACACAAGATTTCATTAAATCACCAAAGACAATCCAAGGGGTACTTACAGATAAACTCAAATGAGCTAATTCATACCAGATCCGAGCCCTTTGCTCAACTTGGGGATGTCCATACACTAAGGTTGCTCTAAACTCTGCATCAGAAGAGGGAACTTTAATTAGTAAATCAACAATATGAGAAGACGAAGAGAGGATAGTGATTGAGACATTACCATTCCATAGGTATAAAATCACCTTTCCGAGCATACAAAGATTCACAAAACAAGTTACCAAATCTGAGCATAAAAAAATCTCAATTAGGTCACTAGGGGGCATATGACATGGGTAAGTTCTATCAAACCATGTTACCCTAAATCGACCAAGATTAAACATGGTTCGACTATACTTTGGTTGGACCTCGAATGAACTAAGGTTTGATCAAACTTGTAGACTTTTTGAGTAAACTCCCGTTTTTCCTTGTATTTAGGGATAAGAAACCTTTATCAAGCCAAGATGATCAAATTATAATCCTGATTGAATTCAACAGTTGCAATGTTAGCTAAACTCTATCTCTACAGACTAGACTCAAGGAAGGAGTCTAAGTTGAACTCATTGACTCTAGCGTCCAGGTAACTCTAACTATAAATACCCATACCCCCACCCACAATAAGGTATGCTTTTTCTGAGAATCACTCAGATAAGCATGCATTTACCATTATTTATTTGATTTAATTCCCCATACTTATTTAATTAAAGAGAGCTAATTGAGTATTTTTATGTATTTTTCAGGAATAAGGAGATTTTGGATATTAGAGATAATATGGAGTAAAGTTGGCAAATATATTAGATATTGGTGGATTTTAAATCATGGCATTCAATCTTTCTGCTCAAGAAATCATGAAAAGTGAGATCTTAGCCAAATTGGAAAAGAAAAGCATTGGGGATTTGAAATCCCAAAGATCTTAGGGATGGTCTTCCTAGGTATGCCCTATCTTCGCAAGACTATCGTCCTTTGCGGAAGCTTGGCACGCTTAGTTCGCTGAGCTATAGAACATCTTTGGCCAAACTCAAACACAATCAACTAGAAGAGATAGAACAATCAAATTAATGAAATAAGCATGGTTCATCGATCTAAATCCCAAAGAAAAAGAACTAGCTACTCATTATCACAAAGTTCATAAGAAAAATAAAGATGAAACATAGGGGGAGAGAGAGAGAGAGAGAGAGAGAGAGAGAGAGAGAGAGAGAGAGAGAGAGAGGTGTGGTCTTCTTCTTCAGCAATGAGAGAGATGAGAGCTGCATTCGCCGTCTTCTTTTATGTGGTTGAAAAGAACAGTTGTCTCCAATATAGACACCACAGTTCACCAAAATTTCTCTGATAGATGGTGCATCGATGTCTCTTATTTTTATCAAAGAGAGTCTATTCATTACTGAGTACCTCCCCCTGAGGATTGGGTGAGAGTAAATTTTGTTGGATCCATATGGACTACCAGATTGCCCCTTTAAGTTTATTCAAGAGAAACAACTGGGCCAGCAGTTCCATTGGTTGTAAATTTCTTTTTTTTTTTTTTTTTTTTTTTTTCTGTTAATATAATTTAAAGTCTTCATTTCTCCCTGTAAAAAAGAAAGGGTAATTTTCATCTGGACCCCTTGAGGTTTAGTCCATGTCATTTTTAGTCCAACTAAATGGACACTTTGCATATGCCTCCCCTGAGGTATCCAATAAGATCAATTAAGGACAAATTGTAATTTTTATGACTAAAATACCCTTATATTTATTCTATCGTATGATTTGCATCATGTATTCATAATTAAGTGAAAATCAAAAGAGTCTAAGAGAGCAGTTAAGGTTTCGCACACGCAATGATATCGCCAACTCGAGAGTCACCTAGTTTTGGGTGATTGGATTGATATAGACCCAGGTCTAGGCCTATTGTTGCTGAGCTTGAGGCGAGAGTTCAGGAGCTGTCCTCCTAGGTTGAGAGATCCGCACAGACGGGTATGCTTGAGAATCAAACCTTCTCTTTCATCTGATACATTCTTCTTACTTGAGCTTGATGCAATAAGAATGCTTGGTTGCAGGCCAAGCATCTGGAGTTTATTCCAAAATCCACGAGCGAAAAGCTTACAAGAGAGTGAAACATGGAGAACAACCACCAGCAAGCTCAGTCATCTTCGTTTCCAACAATGCAACCACCGTTTCATCATCTTCTACAACAGCTATAGCAGCAACTGCCGATGTTTTGGACATACCAACGTCAAGAGATCGAACAAGTGAATTTCAAGAATCATTAGCTTCCTTTAGCCCGAATCAAGAAGATCATGAAAACCAATGAGGATGTTCGCATGATCTCTGCTGAAGCACCAATT
Organism: Hakea prostrata; assembly: GCF_041222555.1. Lineage (NCBI taxonomy): Eukaryota > Viridiplantae > Streptophyta > Magnoliopsida > Proteales > Proteaceae > Hakea > Hakea prostrata. Next base: position 59,229,863 of record NC_142600.1, read on the forward strand.
CTCTTTACAAAGGCTTGTGAGCTTTTTATTCTCAGGCTTACAATCTGTTCATGGCTTCACGCAAAGGAGAACAAGCGTAGGACATTGTAGAAGAATGATATCGTTGCGGCAATTACCCGTACCGATATCTTTGATTTTTTGGTTGATATTGTCCTGAGGGATGAGATTAAGGATGAAGCAGGGCTTGGAATTCCTGGGAGTACCACCAGTGGAATGTCTTACTATTATCCTCCGATGGGTCAGCCGGCACCAGGAGTAATGATTGGCCGTCCTACATTGCCCGGAATGGATCCCGTGTGTATGCTCAGCCACCGTCTCAGGCGTGGCAATCAGTATGGTAGTCAGCTGAAGAGGGATCATATGGGAGCGGTGATAGCCAGTGGCAGAAGAAGAAGAAGAGACAAGATAGCCTTATTCGTGCGATGAGAAGACCTGAAAATTGTGACCGTTGAAGAGGAAGAATTTGCACAGTACGAATTAATGATGAAAATAGACTTATCGAAATTTGGTTTTTCTTTTTAATGAAGTTGTATTAGAACAGAAGTTGATATAAATTCGATGCAATTATCCCATTCTTTTGATTTTTACGGTTAAATTTAATTGTGAAGACATGATACAAATCGTGCGGTAGAATAGACATAAGGGTATTTTGGTCATAAAAATTACAATTTGTTCTTAATTGATCTTATTAGATACATCAGAGGAGGCAAATGCAAAGTGTCAATTTACTTGGACTAAAAATGACATGCACCAAACCTGAAGGGTCCAGATGAAAATTTAGAGCTAGTAAAAGAGGAATTTAGGTGTCTGCTAAAAGAGGGTCTGATTTTATAAATTAATAAACTTTAAATCTTGAAATTAAAAAATAAAAATAATAATTATAGGTAAATCTTCTTGATTTAATTCTCAACCGTTCGATATAATATGTAGTGCGATCATTACCGTTGACAGCATCCAGCCAGCAGTCCGCTGCTGCAAATAAAAATCCATTAAACAAGGAAATGATTTCCCTCTTCTTTTCAAACGACGTTTTATTGTTTTAAACCCTAGCCTCCTGGACGAAAAACCCTAGCGTGGTCCTCGCGGGATTGATACCTCTTCTGCATGTTGACAGTCTCCCGTGAACACATTCCATCAAAATCCGTCAGTTGCAGTGGTTCAATCGCTTGTCCATCTTTATTGTCTAGGCGCCTCAGGGGATTGGATTGCGAGAAGCAAAGCTATTAAGTCTTGGGGTCTCATGATCCTCTTCTTTATCTGTTCTCCATCTTAACTTTAGGTCAGCGAAACTCTTCTCCTTCTTTTCTTTTTTTAACTGAAATTTATCAAATGCTTTTCTGTACTTGCTAGTGATTCTTCTGTAACTCTATATTCTCGTATATATATATATTTTTTTCTTTCAGTAGATTGAATCCTTCGTCTTGAATGAAATACAAACAGAGAGCTAGCAGAATCCATCACTTAAAATTTCTGCCCAAACAAAATCATACTCACCAAACTTGCTCTGTATTTCCCTCAAGCCCCGTCGACTTTCAATCCAAGGTCTGCCCCATCCGACAACCATAATCCTGCTTCCCAGTCATTCTCTTTCCTGATACTAAAACCTCACTAAGTCTTCATTGATAGATTAGTTACGTTCACTTGACATAACCCAGTCATCAGAAGACCTAACTATTCATAGCTAATCCTGGAATTTGGCTTCTAATTAGTTACTGACCAATCTAGAACTACATCACTATTTATTCATTAGAATCTAAATAATTGTTGGTTCCTTTTTATTACATAAGCCCTTATAACATGCCCTACCTGCTTCTGAAACAGGGACTCCATAAATTTTATTTTCCTTATAATGTATTCAATGCCTTAAAAGCAAGGACATAGACGTTGTAGAAATGTCCACATCAGCAACCTGATAAGAAATCAATATAATCAGGGTAATGCCTCATCTAGTTTGATGTCTTCTTTTAATTTTTGGTCTCTTATATGACAACTTATTATTTGCAGTTTTACTCACATTGGTTGATGACAAACAGGTCGATTATATGCATCATGGCACCTGTTCCTATCGAGGTAGTTTATGTTGAACCAGTATATTGCCCTCAGGCTGTTTTAGATTGGTATGCAAGTGGATCTAGGGAGAAGAAGAAAGAAATCATGGCAAACCGGAATGTCAAGAGCAGTGAGATAAGCTTACAAGCAAAACAGCACCTGTCAGCGGCTGGATGGGAAATTGCATATGTTGAAAAGAGAGGAAAGGTTCCTGAATTGCGGTATAAGTCACCAAAAGGGAGGTCTTACCATTCTCTCAGAATGGCTTGTCTGGAGTGCATCCAAGACCTTGGACTTCATTCTAAAGATATGACTGCAAAAATTGATCAAAATCTAATGCAAGGCATTGTTAAACAAGATGGATTGGATGGTGCATTTTTAGGTAGTAGAAAGCGAAGAAACCCATCAGATCAAGATGTAAATACTTGGAAACCTGAGAAAGGAATGCAAGGCATTGTTAAACAAGATGGATTGGATGGTGCATTTTTAGGTAGTAGAAAGCGAAGAAACCCATCAGATCAAGATGTAAATACTTGGAAACCTGAGAAAGGAAAGGTTACAGTTGCAGCGGAGTATTGTCACAATGTGGTAGTCCCTTCTCACCAAAACCCTCAATCTATTCCGTCTTTGCTCATAGAGAAGAAAAATCAAGATGTAAATACTTGGAAACCTGAGAAAGGAAAGGTTACAGTTGCAGCAGAGTCTGGTCACAATGTGATAGTCCCTTCTCTCCAAAACCCTCAATCTATTCCGTGTTTGCTCATAGACAAGAAAGATCAAGATGTAAATACTTGGAAACCTGAGAAAGGTAAAGTTACAGTTGCAGCAGAGTCTGGTCACAATGTGATAGTCCCTTCTCTCCAAAACCCTCAATCTATTCCGTGTTTGCTCATAGACAAGAAAGATCAAGATGTAAATACTTGGAAACCTGAGAAAGGTAAAGTTACAGTTGCAGCAGAGTATGGTCACAATGTGAAAGTCCCTTCTCTCCAAAACCCTCAATCTATTCCGTGTTTGCTCATAGACAAGAAAGATCAAGATGTAAATACTTGGAAACCTGAGAAAGGTAAGTTTACAGTTGCAGCAGAGTATGGTCACAATTTGATAGTCCCTTCTCTCCAAAACCCTCAATCTATTCTGTTAGACAAGAAAGATCAAGATGTAAATACTTGGAAACCTGAGAAAGGAAAGGTTACAGTTGCAGCAGAGTATGGTCACAATGTGATAGTCCATTCTCTCCAAAACCCTCAATCTATTCCGTCTTTGCTCATAGACAAGAAAGTAGTGCTGCCAAATGCAATGGTGCTCTGCATTAGAGAAAAAGACCAGCGACAATTGAAATTAGGGAAGTTATCTCGTGATGGGATCATTTGCACTTGTTGTCAGCAGGTTTTAACTCTAAGTGGTTTTGAAGCTCATGCTGGCAAAACTTATGGTGGGCCTGCTGCTAGTATTGTTTTAGAAGATGGAAGAACATTGTTAGAGTGTCAGAGACAACTGTCATTGAAGTTGTCATCACCAAAACAAAGTTATGATTGCATTAGTTTTGGTGGGTGCAGTGTTGATTCAGAAGTGACTTCAGAGGATCAAATCGGAGAAAGTGAGGTTGAGCAATTCCAGCCAACTGAAGAATGGTGTAAGAAGAATTGCCCTGATTTTCTCACTGATGACTTACTTAAACTAAATGCAACAGTGAAGTTGGAGAAAGAGGAAAAATCAGAGGAGTTGATGGAATTCTTGCTGCCTGATCTGAAAGACGAATCTTTGATAGATTTAGATATTGAAGTGAAAAATTTTGGGAAGAGTTCTATGAATATTCGCCAGATTGATTACAACTTGCTTTATTGTAAAAGGAATGACAACAACTACTGGTGATTTCTTGGTTAAGATACAAGGTGTAAATCCCGGTCCAATAATTTTTTTTTATCATACGACAGCCAAGCTATGAGTGGGTTCAACCATTGATGCATACCTGTAGATGGGTTTGCGTAATTGAAAGGTAAGATTCTAGCATTTTGGTCCTTTATGTATCTAAAATAGCATGGAGTTCATCCGTTAAAAAATTTAGTTTTTGGAATTTATGATTAAGTTTTGTTCATATACACCATTTTAAGTTAATTGGAATTGAAGGATTTTATTTATTTTTTAATTTACTAGCAATGACGCACGTGCATATGCATGTGTAGTTTGTTCACATTGATTTAGCATTCGTTCATAAACATAGTAGTATTTTTTATTTTTGGTTTTATTATATTTTTGTTAGGTCGGTATTGTTCATTTGTTTGCTAATGAATTTATGTATTTGAGGAATAATTTAGTAAGGTATTTTTTTTAAAGTAATACTCTTGTTTTTGTTTGTTTGTTTGAGCTTGGATTTATGCTGAGAATAAGTGATTTGTAGTGAATTTGTTTAAATTTGAAAAACAGGGACAATGAGAATAAGTGATTTGTAGTGAATTTGTTTAAATTTGAAAAACAGGGACAATGATGAAATGTTGTTTGAAATAATGTAGTTTTTATATAAAATATTAAAAACTAACTCACGATCCCTGAATTTCTCTCTATATTCTCTCTCATATTTTCATTCCAATTTACTCTCTCATTAATCTTCTCTTTTATTCCTTTTTTTTTTCTCACGCGTCTCACAAAATATTGGAGTACTTAGCAGACATTGGAAATTTCCGAAATCTTCCCCACACTTATCAGTATTCACTCTCTTTCTCAAATTATTCCTCTCTCTCTCTCTCTCTCTCTCTCTCTCTCTCTCACTCACGAGTTTTTTAGTATTATTTTCATAAAGCATAATTTTTTTTTTATTTAGTTGTTCTTTCTTTCTCCTAAAATTTGGCTCTACTAATAGCAATTTAAATCTCGTTAGATTTTAGCTATTGATTTTATCAGATCTAATCATAGTCATAGTTTTTTTTAGTCCTTCAACTTTTTTCCTACAATTTCATTCCTATTAATGGAAATTAAAATCTCGTTTAGAATTTCAGCTATCAATTTTATTATATCTAATCATAATCATTTTATTTTATTTTTGAATCCCTAAATTTTCTCATAAAGTTTCCAATCCTATTAATAGCAATTTTAATTTTAAGTTTTATTAGTTAGATGTTTAAAATTTTGCCATTTATATTATTATTTGTAATCATAATCATCGATTTTTTTTTAATTAATTTATGATAAATTGAGTGTTTATCCCCGGATTTTTGGAATTTAAAAAATCCCTATATATTTGCCTAATTTTTTTTTTCACTTTACGTGTGAAATATCACTATTTGGTGAAATACCTGCAGCGCTTATGGAGCAAAAATGGCAAAGGAGAAATCCTTAAGAGGATCAAGCATATTTTCTCGTGTGTTCATTCAATGTTAGATTTTGAGTTTTGGTTATTGAGGAACTTTTGCATGTCGTGGTTCTACTTTGTCTTTCTGACTGCATATTGGCGCTGGTCCGAATTTCAAATATTATGCTAGCAATGGTGATGTCCATGTTTATGGTGTAGATCCAAACAACAAGATGGAAAAATATGCCAAAGAAGCAGCAATGATGTAACATTTATTTGAGCCAGAAGAGAATACAGAGGCGTCCTGTGTGTAAAACTTGGAATTCACCCGGGACATCGTTAAATTTTCCTCAGTGAAATGTGAAGTTTCCAATATTGAAATTAGAAACAGGAAGGAAAACCCAGCTGGAGGCTGCTAGGTAAAGAGAAAGTAGTGTGCAATGAAGAAAATATAGAAGAAAAATAGCTAAAGGGAGTTGGTTTGTAGTATTATAAAATTTGAACTTGACCAAATATTGAGTTTTCAGATAGCATTAATAAATACAAATGAGAAGTAATTAAGCTTGACAATGTTCATAACAGTTTTAAGAGTTCTAAAAAAATGGAAGGTTCAATATCTATCTACAAACCTAAGTTTTAGAAAATGTGCAAATTTAAATTTTAACCACATACCTTTGAAGATAATGGGGTAAACAAGCTTGCCAAACAGGTTTTCCAGACTCAGTTCACTGTGTAATCTCTTGAAAATGTTTTGCAATATCTTCCAAGAGTTGCAAATGTATTTTCTCCTTATCCTTGTGCTCCACAAAAAACTCATGCTCCACAGAAAAATTCAGGAGGAAGATTTTGAGCGGACAATATATTTTCTCCTTATCCTTGTGCTCCAGATAATAACTCAGGAGGAAGAATTTGAGCGGACAATGGGGCAGTAGGGGGAAGAAGAGGAAAATTGCCGGATGCCTAATTTATGATAAATCACGATTTGAGGTTTTGTCAGCACACGATTTAGTTAACTGTTTGGAAATTTAAATCTCGTTTAGTTATTTGGCAAATTACATTTTTGGATATTCTTTTTTGATGACTTAAAGGTTTAGTAGTTTTAGAAAGTAGAGGTGTTTTGGGAAGTGAAATGTATACTGCTTTTAGTGGAGTATTTTAACTACTTTTTGTGGAGTAGTGTAATTGTATATATATGTTAATTTACGATTATAGAATTCAACTATCGATGGAATTTAAATCTTGTTTAGAATTTCAACTATTAATTTTATTATATCTAATCATAATTATTTAATTTTATTTTTGAATACCTAAACTTTCTCATAAAGTTTCCATTCTTATTAATAGCAATTTTAATTTTAAGTTTTATTAGTTGGATGTTTAAATTATTCTAATCATGATCATTGATTTTTTTAAAATTAATTTATGATAAATCACGATTTGGGGTTTTATCAGCATACGATTTAGTTAACTGTTTGGAAAATTTAAATATCGTTTAGTTATTTGGAAAATTACATTTTTTGATATTCTTTTTAGATGACTTAAAGGTTTAGTAGTTTTAGAAGCTAGGGGTGTTTTGGGAAGTGAAATGTATACTGCTTTTAGTGGAGTGTTTTAACTACTTTTAGTGGAGTAGTGTAACCGTAGATATATGTTAATTTACGATTATAGAATTTCAACTATCAATGGAAATTTAAATCTCGTTTAGAATTTCAACTATCAATTTTATTATATCTAATCATAATCATTTAATTTTATTTTTGAATCCCTAAAGTATCCATTCCTATTAATAGAAATTTTAATTTTAAGTTTTATTAGTTGGATGTTTAAATATGTTTAAAATTCCTGCCATTAATATTATTATTTCTAATCATGATCATTGATATTTTTTTAAAATTAATTTATGATAAATCACGATTTGGGGTTTTGTCAACACATGATTTAGTTAACTGTGTGGAAATTTAAATTTCGTTTAGTTATTTGGCAAATTACATTTTTGGATATTCTTTTTTGATGACTTAAAGGTTTAGTAGTTTTAGAAGGTAGGGGTGTTTTGGAAAGTGAAATGTAGTCATCCTCCCTCAGTTCGTGCTTTTATAATAGTAGTATGATTAGAGAAAGATAAAGTTTGGTTCAGTTTAAAGGAATGAAGCGATCCTAGGATTAAGGGGTGGACCATGGTTTTATTTTTAAGAGCACCAGTCTAATTTGGGGATGTCAATAAAAGACAAAGGTTAAAACTTTAAAAAGTGAAAACATATTCAAATTCGTATTTAGGGGGAAGCAGTAGAGAAACACAAAAAATAGAAGGTGATTGATTACAAAGAAGGGAAAAAGAGGGAGAGAAACAAAGAGAGTTTGATTTTGGTTCATGGACATTCTAGCAAAGGAATAGAAAGAGAACATTTGGATTTAGGTATTGATTTTGAGATATTGTGAGTAGAGATTGATGGAATTTCAAAACAAATGAAGTGCGTATGTAAAATGGAGTTCAAGTTTGGATTTTTGTATTTACGATTGTGTGATTATGATGTGAGTCTATGTGTAGATGTGCTCATCTTCAGCCCACATTCTCATAGTAATGTCCACGGTACCTTGCATCGGCGATTTATCGCCGACACGGGGCGGGGGCGATACGAAAACCCCCAGCGACACCGACTTTACTAGAAATCGGCGATATATCGCCGACAGTCCACCCCCACCTCCGGAACCCAAGCGAGAACCACCTCCACCCCCACCACCGGCACCCAAGCCAGAGCCACCTCCACCTCCGGCACCTAAGCCAGAAGGCCCATAACCAACTCCATCCGAACTAGAAGTCTTGAACCCTGCCACCCACCGGTCCCGAGAGGGATATGGAGGGGGACCATGCGAACTGGGTTATACGAACTGCAGTCTGCAAGTCTGCAACTTCAACTTCCCTCATCTTCTTCCTCTCCTCTTCAACTTTATCTTCATTTTCTTTTCTTTTTTTCGGTGTTTTTCCTTCAATCGATCAAGACAATCGACTCTCTCAAAAATCTCAAACCAACCAAGATTTCCAAATTTCTACCAAAAAACAAAAAACCTAGATTTCCAAATACACATCAGAAAGCATGATGAGAATCATTTTGCAACAAAAGCACCATCTTCCCTCATTTTCTTCCTATTCAAAAAACTTGTCGAAAACTTTTGTGAAGAATTAGATAGATTCACGATCTCCCATCCACTACCAAACCAAATTTAATTTTGTTCGAAACAGGGGTTCGATGTTTCATCGAACCCCAGCAAAATGTCGGGCGACATGTGGCTCCATGTTGCCCGAGTCGTCGTGTCGCCACGGTCCGACACGGCGACATGGAGCAACATGTCGGACCGTGGTAATGTCAATGTATTTTTTTTTTTAACTAACTAATGTCAAGGTATGTTCAAGTGAGTAGTTGTATGACCACTTGTATGATTGTGTGCATGAGTATCTGAGTATGAGTTGGGATCAATCTATCCGTCAGAGTGAAGGTTTATGCTCCAAAATTTTCACTACACATTAGGAAGGAGCTCACCTTTGAATTCTGAAAAGAAAAATCAGAAGTGCCTCCGGCTCCTTTCTAACGCGTGGTGAAAAAAATGTGAGGGAAGGATAGAACTCTACCCATCAGGATAGAGGATCCAGACTCAAGAAAAGCTCCAAAAGAAGCTGTCCAAGCAGTAGTCTTTCGACTCTTTCCTAAGTTTTTCTTCTCCAGCTTATTTAGCTTTGTTTGTCCATGGTGCGTTCGGTTCAATTTGTTTCTTTTTATTGTAATATTTTTTTCTAATTTAAGTAAGTTAGTGACAATTAAGTCATTTCAGTTCTAAGCCGTTGATGAATTTTAAATGAACTATAACCATTCATAGATCTGTATTTTTATTAATTTATTATAGGTTGGTGGATAAAGTCTTGACATTTGTTCAGGATCCTTCTCCAGATCTTAAGGAGATCCTTCATGCTGCCTTCTGTTTCTGTGTAACTGTTGTTGTTGTTGGGTCGTTGACCCGGTTTGTGTACCCCAAAAGAAAATTTGTTGGTTACCAAATGAGTGGTACCACCTGTTGTGTTCCACCCAACTATTTTCTTAAGTTTGCTCAAAATTTGGAAGTATTGTATTGGCTTCTCTGCATCTCTTGCACCTTTCTTCTGTGGTTTCCTAAACTTAGTATTTAGTTTTTTGGGATTGTCACTTTTGGTTGAACAAGAATCAGAATTATTGAAGTTTTTTAGTGAATTTTTAAAAAATCTGGGTTTTGAATGGGTGGAGAATTAGCCTTGTGCAACTGCAACATGCTAACAGCGAGAGATTCAATAAAAACTAGATGCCTTCCCAATGGCTTTTTCTTTTCTATTTGCTTCCTCCATCTTCAAATATTCTAATGTTCTCTCCTCCTCCGGTGCATAACATCTAATCTGAAGTATGGAAATCAGATTTTCACTCATTACCATCTTTTATGTAACTGTTCCTCAAGTTCTATGCCATGCTTTAATTTGAGAAATCAGCCAATGGATTTGTTTGTTTTTTCCCATTCATTGCAGCTTGCAAGTCCACCGATCAGGAACTAAATGAGTCTCCAGTGCAGACTAGTAGTTTGCAGGTCCAAGACGACGAGAAGAGAAGGAAGAGAACAAGGGAAAGAATATGGCGTCACTGGAATTTGAAGCTTCTCCAGAAGATCAACAGGGCTTTTAGAAAACATGGGAATGAAAGGCTGCTGCTGATGCATGCAAGTACTTGGCATTAGCTCGCAGTTCCAAGGGGAATAAAACTGACTTCCATCCAAAACATTTAATAGCTGCTGCTGTGAAGTCCTAATGTCCTATAAGTTACAAAGATTTATGTTGGGAAGCTCTGATTAAAAAACTAGTTGAGTCCCAGATGTCCAACTGGGAAGTAGGAGGAGGTGATTCAGGGTTCTTTTACTTGAATGGAGGTATAACAGGTACTGCACATTACCAGAGGTGCAATTTTGTCTTTATAAAAAAATTTGCCTGCTGAAAGTAGTCATTAACTAACGATAGGAGTTCTGAGTAAAACAATGTTACTCAAAATGGCGACCTTTTGGCATTTGGATGCTTGGGTTGCATTAACATTTAGGGGGTGTTGCTGCTGATAATTTCCAGTTAATTCAAGCCCTTTATAACCATCATAAACCTTGAACCCAGCACAGCAGAGTAATCAAGAAAAAAGAACAACAAAGAAAATTAATCTGGATTTCCTAGAATCCAGTGCTCCCAGCAGTGATCTGCTACCAATAATTCACCAATTCTCTCTTGCTTGCCCACAGGCCTCAAGCTTCTCCCAGCCCAACCAACCATTGCGTTCCTCATAACTGAATTGTATAACTGCCCTGGCGTCCACATGGCCTCTTTATTCTCCTTACTAGTGGCTGCTGGTGTAACTACCCAGAAGCTTGCTTAGCCTTTCAAGTGTAAACTCGTAAAACCAAGGACTTAATCAACATCACCCCACTTGAGTTTTACGTTGTCTTCGAGGTGAAAATCTGGAAACTGTTGGTGCATGCCAATAAAATCTTCGCAAGTGTTTTTACAATGCAGCAAATGCTTCCCATTGATCAAAACCTGCAACTTCCCTTTGCTTGGATGTCGCATTGTTAGTAGCTCAAGCGCGAGCGTTAGTTTCCAATCCTCAGCTAGGTAGCTTGGTATGAAGTCCTCAAGCAAAAATTAAAGAAAAATACAAATGCAGGTAAGAAACTAGTGCAACAAAATAAATCCTAACTCACTTTCGTAGGAATCACGGTTACACTTAGCATGTGCAACAGGCCTTTAAACCACTAGGTTACCTCTAGAGGACGAGTTTTGTCTCGTGGATGTTTGCAGTGAATGTACATCCAAAATTCCAATTTTTAGCTCAAAATAAAACATTGCAAATTCCAACTCTAACAATTGGTAAGTACTCATACAAGATCAATAGCTATGACAATTTTTCTCACCATTGATTTAAGATCCCCCACACTTGAACTTTATTACCCCATATTGATTCTTGAGACTTAGCATATATCTCAATCAAGGACTCACCTTATATCTTTCAAGTACACCTCTCCTTTAAGCAAAACCACTCATAAAGTAAGGGGACCAAGGACTAAGGTTTTGAAGTATTTTTGATCAAACAATTTTACCAAGGCATTGATGACACTTGTATTTATTTCTCTTTTTTTTCTTTTGAGTAGTGAACTCTACATTACTCCACTACGGTTGGCTTGAATGAATGATGGAGCAGACACCAGAAACCCAAGTTACTTTGTAGCTTTGCTTTGCATATGCCCACATAGACAGTGATGCGAGAGTTCTTTTCAATAATCTCCTTCCTAAGAGTTTCGATCAAGTCACCTCGATTCCTGAGTCGAAGTGCCCTGTCTAGTTCCAAGGAATTCAACTTTTACTTTCTATTCTTTTTTTTTCTTTTTCTTTTTTCTTCTTTTGTCATGCCCTACACAAAATAGATCTCAACTTCTAGCCAAAGAAACAAGGACCCACAAAACTCATAGATGGTTCGACGCCTTAAGTTAAGGGCCTTTTATTTTTCTAAGGAAAGTCTCATCTCAACATATATACAAGTTACCTTCCTCTCAACAGGGTTTTTATGTGTTCATGATGGGTACCAAAATCACTCTCATTTCACACATCATAGCAATTGAAAGAATATGTATAATAACCAAAAGTCAAAGTTAAAATCTACAACGCAGCTATACCTTCCTCTCAACAGGGTTTTTATGTGTTCATGATGGGTACCAAAATCACTCTCATTTCACACATCATAGCAATTGAAAGAATATGTATAATAACCAAAAGTCAAAGTTAAAATCTACAACGCAGCTATACCCCCCCACACTTAAGTAATGCAATGTCCTCAATGCATGTATGCTAAACAAAGAAGACAAATGAGGGGTATACCTTTCAGTCAAGATGTACTTATCATGGGAAGCTTTAGTCTTATCTTCAATATCAATGTATGATGGGGAAGGCACTCCAAATAAGAAAAACCGTGAATCGAAAAATCATCTCTAAAGATCTCAAGAAAAATATTCACAATGTTAAAAAAAATTCTCATCATACATTGAGGTTCTCTAGAAGGTTTTGCATCTTTCATAAGATGAATATGATGTTGTTCAATGGAAGAGCTTAGACCTTTGATATGAGTGACAAACCAACCCAATGCTTATCTACTATCATTCAACAGTGTGATCAACTCTTTTGCTTTGTCAGAAGTTAAATCAGAGACAACAATAACAGGAAGATGATTATCTTGTCTCATGAAAGCATACTTTAAATTAGAAGGCAACTCTTTCAATTCTAGCTTGGGGGGTTCAATTATTGAGGGCTTGGGAATGGAGATGGAGATGGATAGAGGATTAATAGGCTCCAAAGGTGTGTGAAAATTTAAGACTTCAGAAAAGAAAGTTTCACTATCATCATCCAACATATCCATACATTCTTGAAATTTAGAATCAAAATCAATCTCAAAGTTGGTAATCACATCATTAGGAAAATCAAAAGATTCCTCAAGCATATTGATCTCTTCTTCTATTTGTGGTTGTTTCCCTATCCTGAACATATTAAACTCTACAGTTTGATTTCCAAAAGATAATCGTAAGAGGCCATTTCGACAATTGATTAATGCATTACTAGTAGCCAAAAATGGTCTTCCTAAAATTATTGGGATTTCATCCTTGATTGAAAAAGGTTTAGTATCTAGCACAATGAAATCAACTGGAAAAATAAATTCTCCCACTTTCAGTAAAACATCTTCAACCATCCCTTTAGAAATCTTAACTGACCTATCTGCCAACTGAAGAGTAGTTCTAGTTGCTTTCAATTCTCCCAATCCTAGTTGCTTATAAACATGGTAAGGCAACAGATTTACACTTGCACCAAGATCAAGTAAAGCATGTTCAATGTGTGTATTGCCTATGACACAAGCTATGGTGGGGCTCCCTGGATCCTTATACTTGGCTGCTACAAAGTTGAGTAATTATGGAACTAATGTTACCTGCCAAGAACGCCTTTTTGGGAATGCTAGTGATTCTTTTATGAGTGCATAAATCTTTCAACACTTTTGCATAGGCGGGGATCTGAGATATGACATCCAAAAGAGGGATATTCACTTCTACCTTTTTGAAGACATCAAAAATTTTCACCATAGTTGCAGTCTTCTTCTTATTTACTAGACGACTAGGATAAGGAGCCTTAGGAACATAAGAACTCTCATTTGAAATTTGCTCTTTTCTCATAGTTTCTGATAGTGGTTCTCCAAACTTAGGTACTGCTAAAGCAACTGGCTCATCCTCAACTTCTATGGGTTTCTCAGACAAACCCTCATTATGAGATACTTGAACATTCTCCTCATCACAGTGGTCACTAATCTCGCTCTTTTCATTAATATGTGACTCACCTGTTAAATACCCTTTCCCACTTCTCAATGGCACATACGAATTAATTGAAGCTAAAGAAGAATGGGAGGATTCAACTTGGTTGACTTGATTTGGTGGTCTTTGATGAATCTGAATCCTAGGATTTAACTCAGGTTGGCTAGGCATTTTACCTTTTTCTCGCTCAGACAAAGTACTTGCAAGAGTGGAAATTTGTTTTTCCATATTATGCATAGAAGTCATGAAGGTACTGGAAAGTACTTCCATATTCTTCTCTAAGGAAGAGAGACGAGAAAACTCTGGATTGTTACCTCTGTTGAAACCTGGTGATGATTGATTTTGTGCAATGTGAGGCATATAAGGCACAATAGGTGGATTGATAGGTCTAGCTAAATTGGCATTCTGGAAATTTGGGGCTTGAGGGAATTGGACATTTGGATAATGAGAAAATTGGGCATTTTGCTTTTGAGGGGCACCAAATTGATTTTGTGTGGAATAATTGTTTAATCCATTTTGGTTTTGCCCTTGAGACCATGAAAAGTTAGGATGATTCTTCCACCCAGGATTGTACGTGTTACTATACGGGTTTGGAAACATCGCACTGACATTTTCATGTTGGCCTCCAGAATAGCTAGGGCATTCCTCAATTACATGTGTAGGAGACTGACACCATGCACACATAGAAATAGATTTGTCAATAAAATGTGCTTGACTTGGTGGTGCAGCTTTAACTACCAAAGTCTCTAACTTTTTCAAAATGTTATCTATTTGTACTTCCTTATGGGCTTGGCTATCAACAAAATATCCCCTACTAGTCCTTTTAGACTCTTGGGTTGACTCCCATTCTCTAGTTCTATCTGCTAGGTCTAAAAGAAAATTCCAAGCTTCGGAATCATCAGTGAATGATGTAAATCCTGTGGGGCACATTGATTCCAAAAGTTGCTTTGTTTGGTAATCGATACCCTCATAAATTATTTGGCATAAATGCCATAATTCTATACCATGGTGAGGGCATTCTTGGAGAAGGCTTTGAAACCTCTCCATTACCTTAGCAAAGGACTCATTGGGTTTCTGATGAAATTGAAGAATATCATTTCTTATTTTGTTAGTCTTAGAGAAAGGAAAGAATTTCTTCAAGAATAGAACAGTAAATTGTTCCCATGTGATAATGCTATCCCTAGGTAAGCTATAAAGCCACTTTTTGGCTTGGTCCTTTAATGCAAAGGTAATAAACCGTAGTCTTATGGCATCATCAGTAAGTTTTTGTACCTTCATAAGGACACAAACCTCCTCAAACTCCCTAAGGAACAAATATGCATCTTGATCAAGTAGCCCATGAAATTGGGGTAACATAGATAGATAATGAGATTTGAGCTCAAAATTATTACCCCTCACTTCAGGTAAACGTATACAGGAAGGTTGTGCAGATCGGGTAGGATAAAATCTATCCATAAGACTCTTAGGTGGAGGTGGTGGAGGTAGACCTTCCATGGTCAAGGTAGACACTCGGACAATTCTATTTGTAGAATCACGAGTCCAGACACACATGCACTAACCACTTAATGCAATTAATGGCTCTTATGAAAGAATGAGATTTTTTTTTAATAAAATAAAAAAAAATAAAGTACTAAAGAACAAAAGAAAAGAAAATAACAAAAACGAAAGGAAAG
The DNA here is from genome assembly GCF_041222555.1 of Hakea prostrata. Taxonomy (NCBI): domain Eukaryota; kingdom Viridiplantae; phylum Streptophyta; class Magnoliopsida; order Proteales; family Proteaceae; genus Hakea; species Hakea prostrata. The sequence continues at coordinate 59,245,268 of NC_142600.1, forward strand.
TAATGAATTTCCCACCACAAAGATTGAAACAATGATTCCAAAGCTGTAAGGTTGCCATATAGCTGAGCGCTTATAGGTTTGACAGCAAGGGAATCCGTATAGTCTTCGGAGCCACCTACAATCGAATCCTGGGGATTCTGCAGTAGAGTGGGGACTACTATACGTTTTTGTTTCTACTCAAGTTAAGAGTAATATCTTTGAATTTTATTTTTTTATTTTTAAATCACTTCGATTTACCTAAGAATTAGAAAAACAAAGTGGACTAATACCTCCCCGGCAACGGCGCCAAAAACTTGTTTGTGAATTTTAAAAGTAACCGCAAGCGCACGGTATCATGTAGCTAACGGGTCGATCTCAAGGAGATATGCCACTTATAATTCAACTTCTTAATAGTAATGCGAGAGTGGAATGATTCAATTTTTGTTAACTAATTAACTAAATTAAATGATCCTAATCTATACGTCTAATGCAATCGAATTGAAACGAACAATAAATTAAACACAATCAATGCATAAATAAAAGACAAGAAAATGCAGATGCAACACCACCCGTCACCAGAAGCAGAGGCACGACTGTAGGCTTGCTCCGGTTATGTGGTCCGAGATTATGAATGAATAGAAGAAACGGAAAGTAAATAACAGTAAAGTAAATAACAAAGCAATAAACAAAGCAATAAAAGGAAAAGGAAATAACTAAAATGCAGATGCAACACCACCCGTCACCAGAAGCAGAGGCACGACTGTAGGCTTGCTCCGGTTATGTGGTCCGAGATTATGAATGAATAGGCAGAACAATAAATAATGCTGAAAGTAAATCCTAAATTAAGAATATGGAGGGGTAGATAGAAGCGGGAATGGAGGGGGGGGAGAGAAGATTAATAAAGAAGGTTACTTACTTGCGAATTGAACAAACGATTCGAATCTCAACCAACCCTGACAACCAGATCTAGATCTAGAATGATCTAAATCTGCAATTGCTAGACCCAGAGAAAAACGAATCTAAAAACTTGAAACTTGAACTTGAAACTTGAACTAGAATTGCATTACATAAAAATTAAATCTAAACATTGAATCTAGAAATTTAAAATCTCACAACTACAAGCAAAGAAAACTAGAGAAAACCTTAATAAACTAAAGAGAGAAGAAAGAATGCTTCTACTAAGCTCTAAGACATGTTCCCCTTTGATGGAGTAGGCTCTCCTTTTATAGAGTTTACATGAGATATGAAGCACGGCTGAATTTGAATAAAACTCAGGGTTTCTATCTGACTCATCCAATTAGGGTTTTGACGTACTAATCGCGCCGACTTAGAGAGATCAGATGCATAATCCCACCGTTGGATTTGAGTTTTAAGTAGTCGTGAAGCTCTCCTCCAAAAATCAGCACGATCGGACATCAGATGACCATTCGATGAAGGGTTTGATCGAAACTGGACAGAGGCATTCAAAAACGGGATTTTTGCTTCATCCTTATCTGAATATAATTCTTTTTCCTCTTTTTCATTCTTTAATCAAATCCCAAATAGAAAATAAGATATTGAGGTATGCAAGGACTCTTTTCCATCTGGACTCTCTCAATAATATCTCTGTAGATTTGATTTAAAATCTCAGCCGTAGATCAAATTTGCCTTCTTTATCTCTTCAATATTTCGGAGTTGGCCCGTAATCACACATCTCTAGCCCATCATGCTCCAGATCAGGCCCATTTTCGCATTTGAGAATGTGAATGGACTTCTTGACGTGTAAAATAGCATGATTCAAGCCCAAAACTCCAAATATTTGCTTAAATCTTGAAAAGTCCTAAAATCTGCAAAAACAACATAAAACCCAAGGTAACTCCATTCTAAGTGTATAAAATGCATGCTTTATGCCCTAAGATTTCACACATAAATGTGTTCATCATGAAGCCCTCCCTTCTTTGGCTTTCTGAGGTCTGTTTTGAAGCCTTGGACAGTTCTCGGTCTTTCAAATGAGCTTTATTCTTCTCCCCAGCCCCCAATAATAATAATAATAATTGATGATGATAGTGTCTGTGTGAACTAAAATCAAAACAGTGACGGTGAGGGTTAAGGGACGGTAGGGATGGTGGTCGTTCGCAGAAGAAGGGATAGGGGTCGCCGGGGGTGGTGAGATTTTCGGCCAAGCATAAGAAGGTGGGTCCCTTCACCCACCTAGGGGTTGTATACACATTGAGTGAGAGGGTTATTTTGGTCGTTCTCATGGGTGATAGGTATTGATGTCTTAACACATGAAAACTTAACAATAAAGGTTAAAAACTTAATGTTTGTAATATCTCAAGTTCATAAAATTGAGCTAACTGAAAAAAAAATTCACTTAAGTGGGCAAACAAGATTTTGGGCCCACCTTAAGTGGGAAAAATGAAAAAAATTCAAATAATAATATTATTAAAATAATTTTTATACTTAAAAATCCAAATAAGAATTTTCAGGAATTTTTTAAGTAGAGGTCTAGGTTTAACTCAAATGAGACCTCCTAACACTTGGAAAAATTTTCAAGAATTTTCTAAGCAAAGGCCTTGGTTTAACCTGAATGAGATCTCCTAACACTTTGAAAAATTCTCAAGAATTTTTTAAGCAGAGGCATCGGTTTAACTCGAATGAGACCTCCTAACACTTAAAAATTCTCAAGAATTTTTTAAGCAGATGCCTTGGTTTAACCCGAATGAGATCTCCTAACACTTAGAAAAATTCTCAGTAATTTTCTAAGTAGAGGCCTTGGTTTAATCCGAATGAGACCTCTTAACACTTAGAAAATTTCTCAGGAATTTTTAAGTAGAGGCTTAGAGGCATCAATTTAACCCGAATGAGACATCCTAACACTTAGAAAAATTCTCAGGAATTTTCTAAGTAGAGGCTTAGAGGCATTGGTTTAACCCAAATGAGACCTCCTAACACTTAGAAGAATTCTCAGGAATTTTTTAAATAAAGGCCTTGGTTTAACCCGAATGAGACCTCCTAACACTTAGAAAAATTCCTAGAAGTTTTCTAAGTATAGATCTCTAATACACCCGAATATTATTTATGAGATTATTGAAGTATTCAAAAAATAATTACTAGAGAAGTATACTAGGTACAATGGAAAGAAAAAATTTTCATTACAATATAAAAGGCCAGAGGGGCCAACCCTTACAGAAAAAAGAGAAGAATAGATAAACACAATAGGTAGAAAAGGAGAAATTGTTATCATTCTTGAATGGGATTGAGAATTCCTTGAGGTTCCATGGTCGGGACTTGCTCTAGAGGAGGGGCCTGATTCTCTTGGACTACTTTAGCGTCAGGGGAGAGAGGAGGAGAATCCCTAAGGTAGAAGAATTCAACATTCGGGTCAGCAACAAGGGGGTCTTCCTTTGTTTGGGCCCATTTGGGAAGTGGCAGCTTCATAGACTCAAACACTTCAGGATGGCAGACATCTTGGTGAAGGTTGGTGAAGAAGGTCGGGTCCACCTTCAAGATTGACTTCCAAACCTCAATTTTCTCATCTCGGTAAGCCTGAGTGTTGAAAGGAACCACAACTCATTGAAAGGCTTACTGTTCAAATACTTCCAAACACAAGCCTTTCTGGCTTCCACAGAGATATCCTCAGGCTTAGAAGGTGTGGCCCAAGCCTGGAGTTCCTCCCTCTCCTTCACTAGACTTTCGATCTTTGCTTCTGATTCCTTTAGCGTCCCTCGGAGGCTCTTTACCTCCTGATCAAGGTCGCCAATCCTCCTGACGGCCACCACCAAGTCTTTGCTGGATCTCCCCAGCCTCATGTTTTCTTCCTTGAGCTTTAAGCCCTCCTCCTTCAACTGAGTAACCTCGGCCTCCCTTAACCTCACCTCTTCTTCTTGACACTTCAACCAAATGCTCAGACATTCGACTTGAAGGATAGCCTCTATATGCCAATGGAAGTTAACTGTAATGACCCTACAAAAAAAAGACCGAATTTAGTGATCGAGATCGAGAATCAAGGAACGTCCACTTATGAATTTGGCAAAGTTCGGAGAAGAGAATTCACCTGACCAAGGAATTTACAAATTCCTCATCACCGATAGACTCAAGGCTCTTGCTGTCAGCGGGCATCTGTGCAAAAGTGCCCCACTCCAGAGCCTTTTCATAGTCCTTGGTGACATGATCGGTCACCTTTAACTTCCATTGGGGAACATAGATCTCCCCACCTTCGGTTCCAGTTCGACGTTTCTTGGATGTAGCGTCATCATCTAAGTCTTGTCTCCTCTTAGTGAGGATGACATCATCGTGGGTGGATTCCTCCACCTCAATAGGCGTCTTGCCCTATCCCGTTGCCTCAGTAAGCATTTTCAGAACCCCCTTGGGGGCTAGTGTGGGAGGCTTCGGTGAGGGGGCGATGGCACCCTCGGGCTCTTTCCTCTTCGCCCGAGGGTTCTGTCTTCCATTGCCTCCATTCCTTTGGCAACCATCACTTTCACCGCCTTCGGGTTATATCTTGGAGGCACTGCACGATGAAGAAAATGGAGTTAGTAAAACATATACAGCGTATAACTTGAAGTGAAATTGAATCATGCAAAAATTATATGTGGTTTCGAGAGCTCACTAGGGGCTAGACCCCACATTTGGAGGATAGCATCATACTCCATCACTAAGCTTAGTGATGCAAATTCATGGCTTAAGTAGTCAGAGGCAGATTCTATCTCATCATTATTAAGATGAGAGACAAAGAAACTGGGGCCTTCGGCTAGTCTCCCAGATGGTCGGGAGCCCTGGCAACAACTTTGGAAGATTTTTGTTTTTGGGAAGTGGAAGGGGGACGTTCCCAGGTTGTTCCCTAGGGTTTCAGTTTGGGCTTATAGAGGCTAGCTAGCGGTCAGTAATCTTTTGACCTCTGTCGCCTGGCAACTCTATTGAAGCAGAAGGGGAAGGCTGGTCACTAGAGTGTTCTCTTTTAGCGACATGGTCAGCAGACTCATCATCAGATGTTCTTCCGCTACCCATGGAGAAGAAAAAAGTGGATTTTCTAGGGATTTCTATTGAAAGAAGAGATTAAAACTCTAAGAGTGGAGAACCCGAACCCATAAAAAGAAAAGAAAGAGAAACACTGCGAAGAATAATGTAGAAAGATTAAGGAAACTTACTTGTTCAGGCTTGGTGATGAAGTAACTTTGAAGTTGAAGAAGCTAGGAATTGCAAAGAAAACACGAAGAGCTTGGGCACAAATTCATGAAATGAGTAAGTAAAGTTCATAAATGTGAATGAGAGGGTTCAAATAGGCAAAAATGCTATATTGTGTACAAAAAAGATGCATTTAGATCAATGGTGGAGACCGAGTGTAGTTTCGTGATTTGATATATTGGATGAGATTAATCCTATCCAATGGCTACGACGGACTGACGGTTCAAGTGTGAAATCAATGATGACTACGGCTGCTTAGATCCACGTGGCATGTACGACCATAGATTGTGAGAGGAATTTGTGGCTCGAGGAAGGTACCGTTGAGCAGACAAAAGCAATAAATGCGACGTTTGGAGGTCGAGAAGATGTTTGACTTTTCATCTACCATTTTCAATGATTGAGATAGGTTAGAATCAAACAAAGCCCTAGGTCATGCAATCCCAATCACTTGGCCTCGAGGGCTCATGATGAGGATGAAATAACATCGAACCAGGTCCAAACCACGGATGGGACCGGTCTAGAGCTCAGATCAGTAAGTAACATGAGGGCAAAGGAACCTTAACAGTTATATGAAACATGATCCCATGAAATTCGGGATCCACGATTAGGCCATGAAAGGAAACTACCAACCACTCCGAAAAAAGGGTAAAAACCCTAGGATCGAATGGCTACGAAGAAAGGATCTAGAACAAATCTAATGGTCAAGAATAAGAGGTAAACCCTATAGAAACTAAAGGTTCACGCACAATTGAGGTAACTGAATGATATTCCCTCCATTATAGTTTTCAATTGAAGCTCTGCAACTAGTCAGAACTCTATGGTGATCCATTACTAACTTAGCCTTCCGAGTTGGGTGCCCGACTGTGCGGTTGGGCCACATCTGACACTTGTCGTGCAAGAATCTGAGGGCTGAACCATTTTTGGATGCATCAACCCCCCCCCCCCCCCAAAAAAAAAAAAAAAAAAAAAAAAAAAGTGTTGACAGTCACTCCTAAGCCCTGAGTGCATGCTGAGGAAAACAGAAAATTGAAAGATGATTTCACCCATATGAAGGAGTTTAGACCATTTCATTTTGGTGCACTTTTGTAAAACTAGTCTTTTAGTTTGTTTTTTATATTGAAAACTTTAAGCTATCTCTTTTTAATCTTCAAAGGTACAAAAGTAAAATATTATGATGATGATGTTGACAAATTCTCTCCATGTAAAACGTTTCAAGGTCTATTCTAGTGTCTAAGGTCTATTTTAAAGTCCAAAAAAGTTTTATGGCTTTTCAATATCAGCCACTATCAAATAGGCATATGTTATGTCCAAAATTATATATCATTTTTGTTTTTTTGTTGGGGGGGGGGGGAGAGAGAGAGAGAGAGAGAGAGAGGGGTAAGAGATGTTTTAAGGTATAGGGGCATTTTGCTACTTTCCCTAAAGTAGGGTTTTCACTTGTATTTTATAAATAGTCTCTCAAAATGCTAGAAAAACAATTTGGAGACTGTTTGTTTGTAAGAGAAAAAGGTGGAATAGTTAAAAAGTATAGAACCCATGTGAGGTGAATTAAGGATATAGAAAAACTGAGGAAAAAAATAGAATTTGTGGGTTCAACAAACATAGTTTAAATTTTCCACGAAGCCTCACTCAAATTGGTGGATTTTTTCACACATGAGGTCAAAAAAAGTGGAAGACAATTAGCTTCTTAGTTTAAAGAAAGCTTGACTGATCATTCTCCCATCACAATGAAACAAATAAATTAAACTTTTGGAATTTAATTGGAGCTAATATGCTTTCCTCATCCTTTTTTGACCACCCAATGTTATTCCATCAATGAACAGTTTGTTAGGGTTATAGTCTGATTCTTCATCTCATAGTAAGACCATCTCTGCTAATTGTAGACATAGCTTCTAGATAATCCACATAAATCTTGTCATGAACGTATATTTTTACTATTTCCATGGCTTTGTTGTGTAGGATCACTAACGTTTATGAGTAGGATTGATTGTATATAACCGTAACATGGACTCAGAAATGCCATGTCGTAGTGCAAAATTTTGTGTTGATGCACCAAAAATACTACAACCCCTTTCCAACCTGCAAATAATGTACTAATTTAGCACAACCATATATTTTAAGAGATTAAGGTATCAAAAACTGCATTTTAATAAAAATTGGGTTAAGACTGTGTAAGAAAATTACCCATTCGACTATGCTTACAAAAGCCTCAAACATTGAAGTCGTCCTTTTTACCAATCCGATACCATGCATTAAAAGCATTGGAAACAGAGCCTTTCCGCCCAATTACTTGAAGAAGTAGTACCATTAACAACATTAGAATTCGAACCACCAACAGGTGTGGGCCCAATCAAACCAACAGATCTAGAAACAAAATTTGGGACTTGTTGTAAATATACACAGGGGCATATCTGTCTTTTCTATAGTGTTAGGACAGGGTTGTCTTATTGATTTGTTTGAGGGGGCATTTAGGTCCATTCAGGGTTATATATATATACAATGTGGGGCATAGGTTTAACACACGATTTACACTCTCATTCATCTCTCTCATTTTCATTTTTTGCTTCTGAAGTGTGGTGGTGTGCTGTGGTTCTGGTGTGCCCTTGTTTCTCTTGCTTCTTCTTGGTTTGATCTTACATGGAGGATTAGAAGTCTTGGCTTGGATGCGTTGAAGACATTGTTGCTGATGGTGTTCTTGGTCTGTGCATGAAGAGAGGAGCTGATATGGTTCTTGGTTACAGGTGTAGTTGTTCTATGCTGTAGTTATTCTCTTGGTCCATGTATAGAGTCTATTTCTTGTGAAGCATTAGGGTTGTAACCTATTCTTGCTATTTGATTAGTGCATGACTTGATGAGTTCACTAACTCATCCTTTGATGTAGGTCCTTGAGACCGAACCAAGTAAATCTCTGTGTATTGTTGTTTGTTTTCATTTCTGCTACTATTCCACTGCGATTGGTATAATTTTCTTAACATGACTAGTGGTAATAATGGAGGGGAAGAAGAGTACCAAGAATGCTCAAAAAAGAGGAGTAGGCATACGATTGATAAGATAAACAGTAGTGAGGACACCATATGACAAATTCATAAGATAATCTAACATGGATTAGAAGAGAAAGAGTAGCTTCAATAACATGTTTGTGCTTCCTTTCTTCAACACCATTTTGAGACCGAGTTTGGGGACAAGAAACACAACAAAAAATACCATGCTGAGTTAAGAAAGGACCTAAAGCCAAAATTTCAGTACCTCTATCTGTTTGAAGAGAAGTAATTTTACAGTTGAGGAAATTCTCAACCAAAGATTTAAAAGCATCAAAGTAGGAAGAATATCTATAACAACCCCCGTATTTCTAATCCAGGATCTGTATTGCAGGTCCGAGAACCCGAAGGTCTAGTCGGGTAAATTTGTGGAGTGTCCGGATATAAGTCCATGATCTATACCCTGAACCCATGGATTTGGATTCTCTTATTGAAGAGGCTGCCTTGCTTGAAAGTTGAACCTCTGGAAGGCAAGTGGTGTCTGGAGATGTTCGGAATGAAGGTAAGACCTCCCCCATGTGTTGATTAGGGTTAGGTTGTACTTGGACTTCAACCCCCAAAGCAAAGCACCCTTGTATAGCAATATACTAGGGGGCAGTTGCTAGTGGTGGCTGATTGGACCAAGCGACCGCCTGGTCCTGGTTGCGGGGTTTTGCCCCCAGACTTCTATAAATAGCAACCCTCGTTTATTTTACGAATATTATGTTCGGGATTGATGTTTTTGGTGGTTAGGCGGTAGTGGAGACATGTTGGAAGGTGATTTGAAGTGCTGTTAGTGATCTGGAAACTTCTCCTATCTTTTCTAGCTGATTTGGTTGAGGTAAGTGACTCCTTGTTCACTCATTCTTTACCCTTGGCTATGATTAAAGTAGATTTGTTTCCCTCTTTGGTTGTTCATGATCCTCTCATTACAGTACCTACCTTTTTAATGCTTTTGATGAGATCAGGTTCGAAAACGAAACCCTGCTTTCGTGAAAAGGATTGATCCAATCAATGGGAGGATTTCGAGTAACCAATTTGGCGTCAATTGTTAGGTTTCGTGTTACCCCTTGGTTGTGGTAGTGTTAGGTTTGAAATTCGGACTGTGATCATCCAAAAATCAGATCGAAATCGGATGATCAGAAGCCTGAGTTTCAGATTGAAACTCTCTGTTTTTGGGGCGGTCACTAGTGGCGGTCGCTCAACCTAAGCGACCGGCTGGTTTGCAGAGAGCAACTAACTTCCGGCTTTTGTCTGATTGGATTCATTTGACTTACATATTATTGTAATCCTGTTTATAGGTGTCCACTGTTTCCAATAAAAGTCTTATAATTATTTCTGGTTTGCAATCTAGAGTATTTCTACTTATTTACAGGTAAGGACATACAACCTCATCTTTATGAAATGACTTGAACATGCTAGGCTAGTGTCTTTCAATAATGTTCTTTCATTTTATATACTGTTGTAACCATGAATAGCATGTTGGTTTTATTATATGCTTGCTGTTTGTATTATCTTTACATATGCTTTATCAATCATGAATGTGGTATGATGATGATGATGGTTTGTGGTTCTAATGGAAAGGGTATTCCATTGGGATATCATGGCTTGAGATACACATGCTTGCTAATGTCTCCAGCACTATCATAACTACTGGATGACATACTTTCTGCAATTTATTTTCAGCATTTATTTATTGTTCTCCCTTCCCTTGGGTCCTTGATCAGAGATGCCTATAGTCGTGCCTCTCTTTGATTAAGGTTTCCCTTTCATTTTATTATTTTATTATTTTATTATTTCTTTTCTGTAATTTCTGTTTTTTTAATATCCGTTCCCCCGATCGGTGGACTGTAAGCTACGGCAAAGGGTCCATGGTCAAAGTCATTATTATTATACTCCCCTTTCCTAGATCCAGAGCTGACACTTGGATCACTTCACTATTATTTTTATTTATTATTCGCATTTTTTCCTACCTTTATTAATTATGCGTTGATTATGTTTGCTTTAATTTTCGTTTCAATTCCATCGCATTAGATGTATGGATTAGGACCGTTCATTTAGTTTAATTAAGTAATTAACAAATTTTAATCATTGCACTCTTGCATTATCATTAAGAAGTTAATTCTAAAGTGGCATATCTCCTTGAGATCGACCCGTTAGCTACACGATACCGTGCGCTTGTAGTTACTTTTAATTTCACAAACAAGTTTTTGGCGCCGTTGCCAGGGAGGTATTAGTCCACTTTATTTTTCTCATTCTTAGGTAAATCGAAGTGATTTAAAAAAAAAAATTTCAAAGATATTACTCTTAACTTGAGTTAAAACAAAAACGTATAGTAGTCCCCACTCTATTGCAAAATCCCTAGGATTCGATTGAAGGTCGCTCCGAAGACTATACGGATTCCCTTGTTGTCAAACCTATATAGCGCTCAGCTATACGACAACCTTACAGGTTTGGAATCATTGTTTTAATCTTTGTGGGGAGAAATTCACTACTTTCCCTTTTGTTTTTATTATTTTCTTTTCTTCTTTAGTTACTTTATATATATATATATATATATATATATATATATATATATATATATATATATATATATATATATATATATATATATATACTCATTATTTCATAAGAGCCATTAATTGCATTAGGTGGTTAGTGCATGTGTGTTTGGACTCATGATTCTACAAATAGAATTGTCCGAGTGTCTACCTTGACCATGGAAGACCTACCTCCACCACCTCTACCTAAGAGTCTTAGAGATAGATTTTATCCAACCAGATCTGCACAACCCTCTTGTATATGTTTACCTGATGTGAGAGGTAATAATTTCGAACTTAAATCTCATTACCTGTCTATGTTACCCCAATTTCATAGTTATCTGATCAAAATGCATATTTGTTCCTTAGGGAGTTTGAGGAGGTTTGTGTCCTTATGAAGGTACAACAACTCACTGATGATGCCGTAAAACTATGGTTTATTACATTTGCATTAAAGGACCAAGCCAAAAAGTGGCTTTATAGCTTACATAGGGATAGCATTACCACATGGGAACAATTTATTGTCTTATTCTTGAAGAAATTCTTTCCTTTCTCTAAGATGAATAAAATAAGAAATGATATTCTTCAATTTCGTCAAAAACCCAATGAGTCCTTTACTAAGGTAATGGAGAAGCTTCAAAGCCTTCTCCAAGAATGCCCTCACCATGGTATAGAATTATGGCATTTATGCCAAATAATTTATGAGGGTATCGATTATCAAACAAAGCAACTCTTGGAATCTATGTGCCCCATAGGATTTACATCATTCATTGATGATTCCGAAGCTTGGGAATTTCTTTTAGATCTAGCAAATAGAACTAGAGAATGGGAGTCAGCTGAAGAATCTGAAAGGACTAGTAGGGGATATTTTGTTGATAGCCAAGTTCATAAGGAAGCACAAATAGATAATTTTTTGAAAAAGTTAGACTTTGGTAGTTAAACCTGCACCACCACCACCACCAAGTCAAGCACATTTTATTGACAAATCTATTGCTATGTGTGTATGGTGTCAGTCTCCTACACATGTAATTGAGGAATGCCCTAGCTATTTGGAGGCCAACATGAAAATGTCAGTGCGATGTTTCCAAACCCGTACAATAACACGTACAATCCTGGGTGGAAGAATCATCCTAACTTTTTATGGTCTCAAAGGCAAAACCAAAATGGATTAAGCAATTATTCCACACAAAATCACTTTGGTGCCCCTTAAAAACAAAGTGCCCAATTTTCTCATAATCCAAATGTCCAGTTCCCTCAAGCCCCAAATTTCTAGAATGCCAATTTAACTAGGCCTGTCAATCCACCTGTTGTGCCTCATAAGCCTCACATTGCACAAATCAATCATCACCTAGTTTCAACAGAGATAATAATCTAGAGTTTTCTCGTCTCTCTTCCTTAGAGAAGAATATGGAAGTACTTTCCAGCACCTTCATGACTTCTATGCATAATATGGAAAAACAAATTTCCACTCTTGTAAGTGCTTTGCCTAAGTGAGAAAAAGGTAAAATGCCTAGCCAACCTAAGTTAAATCCTAGGATTCAGATTCAACAAAGACCATCAAATCAACCAAGTTGAATCCTGCCATTCTCCTTTAGCTTCAATTAATTATGTGTCTGCATTGAGAAGTGGGAAAGGGTATTTAACAGGTGAGTCACATATTAATGAAAAGAGCTAGATTAGTTATCACTGTGATAAGGAGAATGTTCAAGTATCTCCTAATAAAATTTTGTCTGAGGTACCCATAGAAGTTGAGGATGAGCCAGTTGCTTTAGCAGTACCTAAGTTTGGTGAACCACTATCAAAAACTATGAGAAAAAAACAAATTTCAAATGAGAGTCCTTATGTTCCTAAGGCTCCTTATCCTATTCGTCTAGTTAATAAGAAGAAGACTGCAATTATGGAGAAAATTTTTGATGTCTTCAAAAAGATAGAAGTGAATATCCCTCTTTTGGATGCCATATCCCAGATCCCCGCCTATGCAAAAGTGTTGAAAGATTTATGCACTCATAAAAGAATCACTAAGCATTCCCAAAAAGGCATTCTTGGCAAGGAACATTAGTTCCATAATTACTCAACCTATAGTAGCCAAGTATAAGGATCCAGGAAGCCCTACCATAGCTTGTGTTATAGGCAATACACACATTGAACATGCTTTACTTGATATTGGTGCAAGTGTGAATCTTTTGCCTTACCATGTTTATAAAGAATTAGGACTGTGAGAATTAAAAACAACTAGAACTACTCTTTAGTTGGCAGATAAGTCAATTATGATTCCCAAAGGGATGGTTGAAGATGTTTTACTGAAAGTGGGAGAATTTATTTTTCTAGTTGATTTCATTGTGCTAGATACTAAACCTTTTTCAATCAAAAATGAAATCCCAATAATTCTAGGAAGACCATTTTTGGCTACTAGTAATGCATTAATCAATTGTCGAAATGGTCTTTTACGGTTGTCTTTTGGAAATCGAACTGTGGAGTTTAATACGTTTAGGATAGGGAGACAACCACAAATAGAAGAAGAGATCAATATGCTTGAGGAGTCTTTGGATTTTCCTAATGATTTGATTACCAACTTTGAGATTCATTTTGATTATGAATTTCAAGAATGTATGGATATGTTGGATGATGATAGTGAAACTTTCTTTTCTAAAGTCTTAAACTTTCACACACCTTTGGAGCCTATTGAACCACTATTCATCTCCATCTCCACTCCCAAGCCCTCGATAATTGAACCTCCCCAGCTAAAATTGAAAAGTTGCCTTCTAATTTGAAGTATGCTTTATTGGAACAAGATAATACTCTTCCTGTCATTGTTGTCTTTGATTTAACTTCTAGCAAAGCAGAAGAGTGATCACACTGTTGAATGATAATAGAGAAGCATTGGATTGGTCTATCACAAATATCAAAGGTCTAAGCTCTTCCATTGTACAACATCATATTCATCTTATGAAGGATGTTAAACCTTCTAAAGAACCTCAACGTATGATGAGAATTTTCTCTTACATGGTGATTGTTGTTCTTGAAGTCTTTAGGGATGACTTTTCTATTCATGGTTTTTCTTATTTGGAGTGCCTTCCCTATCATATATTGCTATTGAAGATAAGACAAAAGCTTCCCATGATAAACACATCTTGACTGAAAGGTATACCCCTCTTTTGCCTTGCCCTTATTCTTCTTTTCATGCATGCTGTTGTGGGGAACTAAGGTCCCAAGTCCCCCCCCCTCGGGAGAGATACACCTCCCTTGGGCTGGTGCATCTCTTCCCTCATAAAGGGTCCCGAGTGCCTCACTCGAGACAGATGCACCCATTTGGGTTGTCTGATCTCTTCCTTGGAGAAGGGTCCCGAGTGCCTCATTCGGGACAGATGTGCCAATTTGGGTTGTCTGATCTCTTCTTTGGAGAAAGGTCCCGAGTGCCTCACTCGGGAAGAGTATATATCCAACTCAAGCATTTCTCAAAAGACTCTCTTGACCAAGTCAAGAAGAGTTAGTTACGCATAAACACTCAGCATATCTATTCCGAGAATTGGGGAGGTGAGTGAGCATAACGGCACTATCAGGTGTGACAAAGAAGGAACCATTACTCCACTACTCCACTCACTCCTCAACTATCGATTTGAAACTTAAGGAATCGTCGCCTCCAAGTAACCTCTATATAAACCCACCTCCTACATGGAGAAAGGTATGAGAACTTTCATCTGAGTAATTACTCATTACGTTCTTGAGAACTCTCTCAAGAACTCTTATTGTTGCCTAGGCTGACTTGAGCGTCGGAGGTGGTTCCCCGGCCAAAACTAGGCCGGTCCATTCTTGCTTTCTTTGTGTGTGCAGGCATCCCAGTTATTCCAACTTGGCTGGAGAGCTCTTAAGGTGGTCATCTCAATATCCGGCCCTCGAAGAAGTTCTAGACGCAACAAATTGGCGCCGTCTGTGGGAAATCGTCACAGAAAGTCATGACAAGACGTACCACACCTCAGGTGACAAGTTCTCAAATTCTCACTAGAGCAAGGGAGAGGGAGATAGAAAACGGACGTGTTGAAGAACAAACTCTCCCTTCTCTAGATAGACAAATTCCTATTCCAAAGGAAGGTCAAGAAGGAGTTCTGGAGAATCCCCCGTTAACTATTCCAACTCCATTTGGAGAAGGCGGTTCAAGTCAACCTCCAATTCCAGCGACAGTGGCCGATTTGCAGAATATGCAAGAGAAGTCCAACAACAAATGTTGGAACTCCAAGGAGTTGTTCGAGGCTTAGTCCATCAAATCGGGGTACCACCTGGACCCACTAGAAATTCCCAAGAAGGACGAAGGCGTGAAGCTGTTCGACATACTCGGGATAAGCAACGCCCGGTGAACGAAGAAAGGAGAAATCCCAGAATATCGAGGCGACCAGCCGAACGAGTTGGAGAAAGATCTCAAGGAGTGCATGTTGAAGAACCACGTCCCCGAGAGGATCGGTCGAGGGGAAGTGTCTTCCACCGTTTAGCTGGGCTTAGGCAAACTCAAGATTTACCCAGAAAAGGGTGCATAAATGAAAGAGTTTGGGAACAAGAAGTCGAAAGCACCGGAAGAGGCCATTCCAGATCTAATGACCCGAGAGGATCGGTCAGTCACTATGGATCTTCTCATGGACCAACTTCCCAATATTCTAATCTCGGAAGTGTTCGGTCTCCGCAAGAGCGTCAAGAGGCGCATGGTCTCGGTAGAAGATTAGATGCCATGGAGAGACGGCTTAATGATCGGGACCTTGATGACGACTATGACGTAGTTGACAGAGAACCCTTCTCAGAAGAAGTTATGAGAGCACCTCTTCCACAGAACTTTATCATGCCGACATTTACTCCCTATGAAGGTAAGTCCAATCCTCGAGAACATATTAGTTATTATAAATCTATCATGGCTGTTATTGGCCGAGAAGATGAGCTATTGTGCCAAACCTTCCCGGCATCTCTCAAAGGCCCGGCGATAAAATGGTTTTCTAGCCTACTGCCAAGATCCATCCAAAACTTCCGAGAACTCGGGAGAAAATTTATTGCCCGATTTCGAAGTTGCATCGGGAGTAAGAAGACCGCAGATAGCCTCTTTGCCATTAGGCAGAAACCAAATGAGTCTGTTCGAGACTATCTTCTCAAATTCGATAAAGTAGCTATCGAGGTTGAAGAATTGGATGATACGGTGGCGTACAATGCGCTATGGAGTGGAATAACCCAAAGACGTTTGCTCGAGGTATTGCTCCAAGATAAGCCGAGGACTTATGGAGCACTTCTTAAGAAATGCCAAAAGCAAGCAACGGTTGCAGAAGTTATCGAAGCCCGAGAAGAGTCCACAAGAGGGATGAAGGAAAAGAAGAATTATGGAGAAAGAGGTCAGAATTCAAATGCTCGGGCGAAAGATGATAAAAAGGGAGATTGGAAAGAAAGACTCGCCAATGGGGACTTTACACCTCTTAATACTAAGAGGTTAGAAATTCTGTTACAGATCAGAGATAAAGAAAACTTGAAGTGGCCTGGTAAGATAAAAGCCCGACCCGAAGATAGGAATATGACGAAATATTGCCGCTTTCACAAAGACTACGGCCACCATACGGATGAGTGCAGAAATCTCAAGGTTGAGATCGAGAAACTCATCCAAGCAGGGCATCTTGAAAAATATCTTCAGAAGAGCCGACAAGATCGAGAGAAGTCCCCACCTAGATCAACAAAAAGACTCAGATCCAAAAGTCCCGAGAGGGCAAATAAGAATCTTGAGAAGAAACCTGATACTCGGGAATTTTCCCCCATTTACATTGTTTTGGGAAATCCAACGGAAGAATCCATTAAGAAGGCGAAGCAAAAGGCACGGTTCGTTCGATCGATGCAGTTGCCAAGAAAACGAAGAAATGACTTATGCCCAGATCCAATAACCTTCACCGACGAAGATCTCAAGGGCGTCACTTCTCCTCACAACGATGCTATAGTTATCAAAGTGAAATTGGCAAATCGAGAAGTTCACCGAGTTCTTGTGGACACGGGATCTTCCGTCGACTTACTATCTTATGAAGCATTTAAGAAATTGAAGTTTGAGGATGAGATGATGACTCCATGCGGGACTCACTTATATGGGTTCGCCGAATCATCCGCCATATCCGAAGGGACCATCCAATTGGATCTAAGGATCGGGACCTCCCCTCGGGATGTAGTCGTCCAAGCAACATTCATGGTGGTTCGGGACCTTTCAGCTTACAACGTCTTACTCGGGAGGCCAACTCTTAACGCCTTAGGGGCAGTGGTTTCTCCAAATGCAAAGAGCTGAACCTGTTGAAAAGCTTAGGCGAATTCAACTTCATCCAGATCTTCCCTGAGAGAGGGACAATGATCCGGGGCGTTCAGAACAACCGAGAATTCAAGGAAGAACTCACCGAGTTTCTCCAAAACAACCTAGATGTATTCGTGTGGTCAGCCGAAGACATGCCCGGAATAGATCGAAGAATTGCAGATCATAGCTTATGGATCAGGGACGATGCAATTCCAATGATCCAAAAAAGAAGGAATTTTTCACTCGAGAAACATGCTGCCATCAGAACCGAAGTGGAGAAGCTAGAGCAATCGGGTTTTATAAATCCCATACCAACTTGGTTGGCGAATGTAGTCATGGTGAAGAAAGCCAACGGCAAATGGAGAATGTGTACGGATTACACAGATTTGAATAAGGCATGCCCCAAGGATTGCTATCCACTTCCTCGGATCGACCTCTTGATCGACGCTACAACAGGACATGAAGTATTGAGCTTCAGGACGCTTATTCGGGATATAATCAAATTAGGATGAATCCCAAGGACGAAAGGGATACGGCCTTCATGACGGATCGAGAAAGTTACTGTTATAAAGTAATGCCCTTCGGGTTGAAGAACGCTGGGGCCACTTATCAGAGAATGGTAAACAAAGTCTTCAAAGACCAAATAGGAAGAAATATGGAAGTATATGTGGATGATATGCTCATAAAGAGTATCGTCCGAAGAAGTCATCTGGAAGATCTTGAAGAAGTCTTTGATACTTTGAGAACATACCAGATGAGGCTAAATCTGGAGAAATGTGCGTTCGGAGTTTCTTCCGGAAAATTCCTTGGGTTTATGGTATCCCAACGAGGAATTGAGGCAAACCCGGAGAAAATCAAAGCCTTGCTCGAGATGGAGTCACCAAGGACGGTTAGAGACATCCAATGCCTAACTGGAAGAGTAGCAGCCTTAAACAGATTTATCTCGCGATCGGGTGAGAAATGTTTGCCTTTCTTCAAGGCTCTTAAAGAGCTCAGGAAGGCAAAGGATACCTTATGGACCGATGAATGTCAGAAAGTGTTCGAGAAGTTGAAGGAGAAGCTCGGGACTCCACCTCTCTTTGCCCGACCTTCAACGGGAGAGCAACTATTCACATACTTAGCCATATCTCCAGCTGCAGTAAGCGCGGTCTTAGTAAAAAAAGAAGGTACTTCACAAAACCCTATCTATTTCATAAGTCATGTTTTAGTAGATGCCGAGACACGATATCCGGATGTGGACAAACAAGCCTTAGCACTTGTAATCGCATCTCGGAAACTTAGATCATATTTCCAAGCTCATCCAATTGTAGTCTTGACCAACTTCCCGTTAAAGAAGATACTACAGAAACCAGACTTAGCCGGAAGAATGGTCACATGGGCTATTGAGTTAAGTGAATATCAAATTGAGTACAGAACTCATCCAGCCATAAAGGGACAAGTTCTGGCCGACTTTATTCTTGAGAATAGCATGCCTAGTTTGAGAGTAGAAAATTCACCCGGTCCGGAGTTATGGACTTTGCATGTTGACGGCTCGAGCAACTCTTTGGGGAGTGGAGCAGGGCTAATGCTAATCAGCCCAGATGGATTCACTATTCATTATGCTTTAAGATTCAACTTCAAAGCCTCTAATAATGAGGCTGAGTATGAAGCCCTACTAGCAGGACTAAGACTTGCCCGAGCCTTAAGAGTCCAAGAATTGGAAGTCCGAAGTGACTCTCAATTGATCGTGAATCAAGTTCATGGCGTGTACGAGGCGAAGGAAACAAGAATGGCAAATTACTTAGCCAAAATTGATGATTGTTGCCATTATTTCGATCATCTTGACATAAAGCAAATTCTGAGAAAGGAAAATGAAGTAGCAGATGAGTTATCCAAGTTGGCTTTATCCAAATATTCGCCTTAGGCTCAGCCGTTTATATTGAATAGTTAGAAATTCCTAGCATTCGGGAGGCCGAGGCGATGGATGTTGAAGAAGAGCCTAGTTGGATGAGCCCGATTATATCATATTTGAAGAATGATATCCTCCCAGAAGACGTCAAGGAGGCTAAGGTAGTTAAAAATCAAGCAGCGAAGTTCACCATTATTGAAGAACAGCTTTATAAAAGATTAGTCACACAGCCTCGTCTAAAGTGTGTTGGCCCTTCTCAAGCCCAATATGCCTTAGCCGAGGTACACGAAGGAATATGTGGAGCACATATGGGAGGTCGGGCTTTGGCCCATAAACTAATACGCCAAGGCCTTTATTGGCCGAATATTCAGAAAGATGCCATGGACTATGTCAGAAAATGCAAGCAATGTCAACTTCATGCATCTGTTCCGAAGACTCCGGCTGTTCCTCTTACATCTGTCTCCAGTCCGATTCCCTTCGCCATGTGGGGAATGGATCTGGTGGGAAAGCTCCCTAAGGCCGCCAACAATAGAGAATATTTGATCGTGGCAATTGACTATTTCACTAAGTGGGTGGAAGCCGAACCTCTCTCATCCATTACTGAGAAACAAATGGAGAAGTTCTTTCAAGAAAGGATCATCTACAGATTTGGAATTCCAAAGATCCTTGTGACCGACAATGGAAAGCAATTTGTCGGGGCTGGCTTCAAGAATTTTTGTGAAAGATATCACATCGAACATAGGACTTCATCCGTGGCATATCCACAGAGCAATGGGCAAGTTGAGATAACTAATCGGACGCTTTTAGATGGAATAAAAAAGCGTTTGGAGACAAGTCGGACCAAATGGGTTGAAGAACTACCAAGCGTCCTTTGGTTATATCGCACCACGGCCAGAACTCCTACGGGAGAAACACCTTTTCGACTAACCTACGGCACAGAAGCACTTGTCCCGGTGGAGGTATTAGCAGAATCAAAGAGATATATAGACTTCAATGAAGAAGCAAATGAAGAAGGCTTGAAGAGCAATCTTGATCTAATAGACGAAGTGCGGAGCATGTCAGAATACCGAAATCACAGATATCAAAACCGAGTAGCTGGATACTTCAATGCTCGGGTAAAAAATAGAAGACATCGTGCGGGTGACTTAGTGCTCCACAAAGTTGCAGCATCAGACCCAAGAAACCAAGGCAAGCTCTCACCCACATGGGAAGGGCCATATCTCGTCGAACAAGAGACGAAACCAGGGACATACAAGCTAAAAAGCTTAGCCACGGACGAGACAATTGATCGAACTTCGAATTCCATGAATCTTCGAAAATTCTATCAATAGAGTTAGTCAAGATATGTAGCATTTGCAACCAAGTCGAAAGACCACTTGATTCTCAATAAAGTCTATGTCTCCATTTTTGACATCCCTTTTCTTGAAAAGAAAGTTATAGCGAAGAAGACACGAGCATTTCTTCACGAGAACCCAAAAGCGTTCTTACAAAGAGCCCAGGAGAATTCTTAATAAGCTTAAGAACCCAGGAGCGCTCTTCAAGTCAACGAAGAACCCAAGAGAGTTCAAAGGCGTTACACTCGGGGCCTCACTCGGGTAGCCATTCGGGAGAATTCCCCCACCTTTTATGAAAAACCAAGAAAGGCTTTCATAAGATGGAATTATTCAAAGGCGTTACACTCGGGGCCTCACTCGGGTAGCCATTCGGGAGAATTCCCCCACCTCTTATGAAAAACCAAGAAAGGCTTCATAAGATGGAATTATTCAAAGGCGTTACACTCGGGGCCTCACTCGGGTAGCCACTCGGGAGAATTTCTCCATCAATTATGAATTTCTCGAACACATGAGATACAATTCTCTACAAGACCTTCATTCGGGACCCTATTCTGATAGACCAACTGGAATAAAGGCTTGGGAGAACTCAAACATCATCAACTCTAAGGCATTACGCTAGGGGAGTGACTCGGGAAGATACTCGGGACCAGTCAAAAGAAGCTTAATGCCTTAATTGGAGGCAAACAACTACAAGTTAACATCCAAAATATTTGGCCACAAGGACCAATATTACAGAAAGCGCAAAGTTGCCCAAATTCAACAATTGTTTACAAAAAATCCAAAAAAACAAGAGCAAAAGTTCAAGTATTCAAAGTTTCTCAGAAACAGAAGCAAGAAAAAGTTAAGTCTTTTAGTTCTCAGGAGGATTCTCTCCTTCGGGAAGCTCTTCGTCCGGACGCTCTTTCTCGAGACTCTCTCCAGAGCCCACTTCTTCATCTTCATCAAGATAGAGAAGAGGATCAGGAGTGCGAAATGGTTCTCTGGACGCAATACCTTCGGGTACATCTCTTTCAAGAGTCTCGTAGACTCTACCGTCTAGCATCCCGGCGAATTCCTTCGAATTAGGAATATCTACCCGTCAGAGAACTTCAGTAAAAGCGTCATTAAGCCCGAGGCGGTAGGTCGAAGCAGAGAGAGCCAACTGAAGTTTCTCGAACTGAGAAGTCCCAAGGTAAGAAGCGATGATTTCTTTCCGGACGACGTCGGGAACATCCTCGGCACTAATAGGAAGTTTTCCCTGCCGAACTTCGAGAGCGAAGCTCAAGGGTAGTAGACTCCATCTCGGCTTTCTCGCGCGTCAGCCTTTCCTTATCTTTAAGGGCCTCATCAAAGTCTTTCTTCGTTTGAGAAAGTTCTTCTTTAAGGACTGACTTTCTCTTGGACACCTCCTTCAGCTTTAGACTCTTTTCTTCATCCCGTTTCTTCACAGCATCAACCTTCTCGATAGACTCAGAAAGCTCCATGATAGATCGTTCGCGAGCCTTCTCAACATCCCGAAGCTGGTTAGTCAGGTGCTCCGAGCGAATCATGCATTCTCCCATATAATGTGCCCCTCCAGAGAAGTATCTGAAGAAAATATAAAATACCATGTTACAGAAGTCACTTGAAGAAACGTAAGAGTTAAGGACAGAGAATTACCTATAGGCGCTGGCATAAAACTTGTCATCCGGGAGATTCTTCAAATATTGGAGATCAGAAGGGATCATTCCTTCGAGAAGCCAAGTCCTGGCTGCGTTTGGATCCCCCAGCACAATGTCGCTCGAGGTTAAGTCCCATCCGGGAACGAACACGGGGGACTTCTGGGAATCCCCCTCGGCAGCATCCTCGCTGTCCCGAGGCCTCTTGGAAGGCCTGCCCGAGCGTCTAGACGGGGACGCCTGAGGGACGCCTATATCAGGAGGACCTCCTCCAGCTGAGGAGCTCTTCCTGGCGGTCTTCCTGCTCGAAGGCTTGGACAAGTCATGGGCACTCGGGACTTGGACGACGGGACCAGTCTCTGTGGCTCCGCCTTTCCTCACTGGCTTACGGGCGAAAGCCTCTTTGGTGTTCCCACGAGTAAGGGCTCGAAGAGCGTCAATGTCCAATTTGCTAGCCACTGCGACAACAAACGAAGAAGATTAGAAAATGCAAAGATAAGAAAATCCACAAAATTGAAGAACGTCAATGAAGAAGGGGCTCACCCGGAGAAAAGCCCCACAACTGAAGAACAGACGGATACTCAGACAAGTATCCATGAACTGCGGCTGAGTCATCGTCAACTTGGATGATCTTTTCTAAGGCCACTTCTTCGGCGGCGGATAACTCAATGAGAATATTGGGTTCTTTAAGATCTGATTTGGATTTCTTCACAAAAGCGGTTGGGAATAGCGGCGGGACCGGGGGCTTGCAGAAGAAAAAGTGATGTCTCCACCCCTTGGTGGACGTAGGCATAGACCCCGGCAAAATGATGTTGCCCGACCAGTCCACCGCGTCGGTTGCCCAACGTTGAAGAGAGAGCCAACCCCCCTTCGACTGACTCTTAACTTCGAAGAAACGCTGGAGAAGGGGGAATGTTGGTTCGACTCCAACATTATGACAGAAACCCACGAAACAAGTGACATTTCTCCAACTATTTGGAATAAGGTTGGAAGGAGAAATTCCATAATGGATTAGAAGGTCTTCAATAATTTTCTGGACGGGAAGGCGAAGACCCCCTAAGAAAGCATCATAATTAAGGGAGAAGGCCTTCGTAACTCCAAGAAGAAAGGAAATAATGGCTCTCATTCAAGACGACGTCTTAAAGTTTCTCCAAGAAGAAAGGAAATTTTCTAAGAAGCCTGGGAGTAACATTCCATACGTTCGAGAAGTCAATCGCATGGAATGGGGGGCTCTATTGTGGGGAACCAAGGTCCCGAGTCCCCCCCCCCCTCGGGAGAGATACACCTCCCTCGGGCTGGTGCATCTCTTCCCTCATAAAGGGTCCCGAGTGCCTCACTCGGGACAGATGCACCCATTTGGTTTGTCTGATCTCTTCCTTGGAGAAGGGTCCCTAGTGCCTCATTCGGGACAGATGTGCCAATTTGGGTTGTCTGATCTCTTCTTTGGAGAAAGGTCCCGAGTGCCTCACTCGGGAAGAATATATATCCAACTCAAGCATTTCTCAGAAGACTCTCTTGACCAAGTCAAGAAGAGTTAGTTATGCATAAACACTTAGCATATCTATTCCAGGAATTGGGGAGGTGAGTGAGCATAACGGCACTATCAGGTGCGACAAAGAAGGAGCCGTTAATCCACTACTCCACTCACTCCTCAACTATTTATCCGAAACTTAAGGAATCGCCGCCTCCAGGTAACCTTTATATAAACCCACCTCCTACATGGAGAAAGGTATGAGAACTTTCATCTGAGTAATTACTCATTACGTTCTTGAGAACTCTCTCAAGAACTCTTATTGTTGCCTAGGCTGACTTGAGCGTCGGAGGCGGTTCCCCGGCCAAAACTAGGCCGGACCGTTCTTGCTTTCTTTGTGTGTGCAGGCATCCCAGTTATTCCAACTTGGCTGGAGAGCTCTTAAGGTGGTCATCTCAATATCCGGCCCTCGAAGAAGTTCTAGACGCAACACATGCATTGAGGACATTGCATTACTTAAGTGTATGGGGGTATAGCTTCTTTGTAGATTTTAACTTTGACTTTTGGTTAGTGTACATACTCTTTCAATTGCTATGATGTGTGAAATGAGAGTGATTTTGGTACCCATCGTGAACACATAAAAACCCTATTGAGAGGAAGGTAACTTGTATGCATGTTGAGATGAGACTTACTTTAGAAAAATAAAAGGCCCTTAACTTAAGGCATTGTACCATATATGAGTTTTGTGGGTCCTTGTTTCTTTGGCTAGAAGTTGAGATCAATTTTGTGTATGGTATGACAAAAGGAAAAAAAAAAAAAAAGAGAGATAAATACAAGTGACTTGATAAATACAAGTGACATTGCGTTACTTAAGTAAAAGTTGAATTCCTTGGAACTAGACAAGGCACTCCGACTCAAGAATCGAGGTGACTTGATCGAAACTCTTAGGAATGAAATTATTGAAAAGAACTCTTGCATCACTGTCTATGTGGGCATATGCAAAACAAAGCTACAAAGTAACTTGGGTTTCTGGTCTTTGCTCCATCATGTCATTCAAGCCAACCATAGTGGAGTAATATAGAGTTCACTACTCAAAAGAAAAGAGAGAGATAAATACAAGTGTCATCAATGCCTTGGTAAAATTGTTTGGTCAAAAATACTTCAAAACCTTAGTCCTTGGTCCCCTTACTTTATGAGTGGTTCTTCTTAAAGGAGAGGTGTACTTGAAAGATATAAGGTGAGTCTTTGATTGAGATATATTATAAGTCTCAAGAATCAATATGGGGTAATAAAGTTCAAGTGTGGGGGATCTTAAATCAATGGTGAGAAAAAATTGTCATAGCTATTGATCCTGTATGAGTACTTACCAATTGTTAGAGTTGGAATTTGCAATGTTTTATTGAGTTGAATTGGAATTTGGATGAATATTCACTGCAAACATCCACGAGACAAAACTCGTCCTCTAGGGGTAACCTAGTGGTTTAAAGGCTTGTTACACATGCTAAGTGTAACTGTGATTCCTACGAAAGTGAGTTAGGATTTATTTTGTTGCACTAGTTTCTTACCTGCATTTGTATTTTTCTTTAATTTTTGCTTGAGGACAAGCTTAGTCTAAGTGTGGGGGAATCTGATGAGCACATTTATGTGTGAAATCTTAGGGCATAAAGCATGCATTTTACAGACTTAGAGTGTAGCTACCTTGGGTTTAATATTGTTTTTGCTGATTTGAGGACTTTTCAATATTGAAGCAAATATTTGGAGTTTTGGGTATGAATCATGCAATTTTACGCGTCAAGAGGTCCATTCAAATTCTCAAACGCGAAAATGGGCTTGATCTGAAACATGATGGGCTAGAGATGTGATTCTGGGCCAACTCCGAAATATTTAAGAGATAAAAAAGGCAAATTTGATCTATGGCTGAGATTTTAAATTATCGATCAAATCTATAGAGATATTATTGAGAGAGTCCAAATGGAGAAAAGAGTCCTTGCATACCTCAATATCTTATTTCCTATTTGTGATTTGATTAAAGAAAGAAAAAGAGGAAAAAGAATTATATTCAGATAAGGAAGAAGGAAAAATCCCGTTTTTGAATGTCTCTTTCAATTTCGATCAAGCCCTTCATCGAACGGTCATCCGGTGTCCGATTGAGCTGATTTTTGGAGGAGAGCTTCATGATTCTTGATCTTCAAATCCAACGGTGGAATTTTGCATTTGATTTCTCTAAGTCAGTCCGATTAGTACCTCAAAACCCCAATTGGTTGAGTCAAATAGAAACCCTGAGTTTGATTCAAATTCTGTCAAGATTCATATCCCATGTAAACTCTATAAAAGGAAAGCATACTCCATCAAGGGAGGACGTGTTTTAGGGCTTAGTAGAAGCACTCTTTCTTTTCTCTTTAGTTTATTTAGGCTTTCTCTAGTTTTCTTTGCTTGCATTTGTGAGATTTAAATTTCTAGATTGAATGTTTAGGTTTAATTTTTCTATGTAATGTAATTCAAGTTCAAGTTTCAAGTTTTAAGATTCGTTTCTCTCTGGGTCTAGTAGTTGCAGATCTAGATCATTCTAGATCTAGATCTGGTTGTTAGGGTTGGTTGAGATTCGAATCATTTGTTCAATTCGCAAGTAAGTAACCTTCATTAATAATCTTCTCTCCTCCCTCCATTCCTGCCTCTATCTACCCCTCAATATTCTTCTCCTATCTTGTGGAACTTGTCCTCCTTGTAATTCATCTTGAATATCAATCCACTCGGAATTACAAGTGAATTAAGATATAGTTTACCATAGTTTTGGACCAGATCTAGTTTACAAATGGTCCTACCTACTTCATTTCTTTCCCACCTGATTTTCCCTTGTTTCTCCAACTGATATGCTATCAATAATTCCTTGGTACAATTCAGCTTAAATGTTTGATTGTCTGGTCGGAAGAAATCTAACTTTGTAGCCTCAATTTTGATGTACATGTCTACTACAAATTTTTTTTTTTGGTAGAATCTACTACGCAATCTTTTAGAGTATAATAGGATTGATTTATCATCAACTCTGATTTGTAACTTGTAGCAATAATATGATCTAGGAGGTTTTTTTTTTTTTTTTTTCCTCTCATCAAAACCTGTAGGTAAAAAAGTTGTTAGTAATTTTGTTTTATAATAGAATATAAATTTTGTAATTGTATATATTTCTTCAATTATGTTACCTTAATCATATTATGCTTCACCTTGAAAAAGTGCTTCCTCCCCTGAAGTAATTGGAGTTGAAATTGATGTTGGTGCATTTTTTATTTTAATGTTTCGATGCCAGCCAACTTCTCCATTTGGGTATAATAATGGAAATTGCAGCGTATTATAGCATCCGTAGTAATGCTTCATTGTATGTTTTTTCCTTGAATTTCCTTGGATTACTATGTCACATCTTTCTTTCATGCTTGGATTGTTTTTTTCAATCCATATGCCTGCTACTTGATCAACTGTAGACTTGTTATACACTCTTTGGTCAAAATTGATGTCACTTTTTAGTACTATTTCACGAGACTCTAGAGAACCAACATCTTTCAAACTGTTGAAAAATCTTGCATATGGATTATTCGAAATGATTTCCATTATTTTTAACACTATTGGCTCTTTTAATTTCATGTCTTGAAGTATCTTCAATCTGTTTCCAGCTCATTATCTGTGTCGAAAATATACAATTGCAAATAGCATGAGCACTCTCTTTCTAGTATTATTAGAGACAGTTCATGATAGATTTGTCCTTGAACTCTGAATGTGTAAACTCCTCCTTTTGCATTAGCCAGTTCTTTGTCGACATGTACTCCAAAAGAAGTAAATGAGAAAAACTAATATATGCATGTATATATCTTTTGAAATCTCGACGTTGTGTTGTTTCATTGGTGAAAAGCTCATTTAAGTCATTTGGAATTGTCGTTGATGTTATTACTACATTTCCATTTGAGCAACAATATGAAGGAGGTTCATATTGAAATTTCTTTGCTCCACAGTATGTGCATGGTGGTCCTTGTTTTAATATATGCATGTCGGAGCATTGTAGTTCTAAATCTATCATATTTACATAGTACGTTAGTTTGGTGCAAAATATTTACAGATTTCTTTTTATTAAATTGTAGGTATAATGGATAATGATTTATCTTACCTTCTATAATTTGTGATTCATTGTCATTTTGATTTGAGGAAGTCGAACTTTCGTTATATTGTGTTAAAATATTCAACTGTTTTTCTGCTCTTTTGGCTTCTTGTGTTGTTGCCCTTTTCAGCCTTTTAAATTCATTGTACTTTTGCTTTTGGTTCTCCGAACGCTTATTTGTTTGTTGCATTGTGGTTTACTCTAGACAACAAAACTGAAACATAATTATTTATGAAGATATTGTATATCTCATTATGCATTTACGTTACTCTGGATTTTGTACTGTGTAATAGATTTTGTATTATAATATGGTTGATTATTGTGTTGACATGGTTATAATGGTGTAATAAATAATAATTGTTTTGAATAAACTATATAATAACATGTAATGAAGATGAAATTCATGATAATATATATGTGTTGAAGATGAAATAATCTAAGTTTAACATGCTAAAAAATGATGACGAATAAAATGAATATTTATTCAATCCAACATATTAATAATGTGTAATGTATAGTAAACAACCTAATTTCATAATTTAGACATTGAGTATGGTACAGAATGAGAAAGAAATCTTTATTTAATATGGGAGATAAACAATTAGTCAAAAACATAATTCGCAAAATGACTATTGGTTTTCTCTCTTCTCCTGTTAAGGGGTTTCTTCTAACCATAATGCCTCCCTTTGCTCCTGGTGGAAATTATTATGATAGTTGCCCCTGCACCCTAAATTTAAAAGTTTTTTTTTTGAGGGTATTACATGATGTACTTCTGAACAGGTTGGTGTTTACTAAATGGACCTCATTTTAGTCAAACTGTGTTCTTTGTGAGAAGGATTTTGAAACACCCTAGCACCTATTCATTTCCTGCTAATGCATCAAACAGATATGGGGATGTAACCTACTTTGATTACGTCTTGATGCATTCCCGCAACAATCCCTATTATAGCTTTGTACCTCTTTCTTCTCAATCCCTACCCTCAATAAACACTCCCAAAAATGGTTATTATTTGTGTTTGTGACCACTTGCTATCTTGTATGGTAGGAGAGGAACAGTGCTTATAACGCTCTACTTATGCTTTTCTTTTTACAGAAATAGAAATTATTAGAAGAAACGGTTGAGATATTGAAATAAAGTGTTAGAAGGGGCTAAATGTTGTGGCATCTAAATAATCCAATTGAACGTGGTTGTTCGCGTTCTTTCTATTCCATTCTGGGATAGTGGCTAATACTATTTTAATAAGTGAAGTAGTCATCGTCTAGCCAATTGGCTCCAACTCCAGTACCGTCTTTTGTGTCGGCTTAAATGAAATGATTCTCTAATATGATCATTTGTATCTTATCATTCTAAGTTTTGCCACTCATCTATATTAGCATCCTCATTTTTCCTAAACTTAGGATATAAATTATATTTTTAATTCTATAGTAGTATGTTAAAACCATTGCAAAAAAACATATTAAATTTTATAATACATTGCTTTTCTTTAAACATTAAAAAGTATGAAAAGCAATTTACATACATGCATTGTTTTGAGCTTTCCAAATAAAAATAAAGAAAAATGTCGTCAAACAGCCAACAAATAAAAAGAGCTAAAAAATAAAGATGACAAGAGGTTCTTTTTATTTTTTCTGGTTCAAATGAAGATTATATCTTTTATGGTAGGAGAGGAATACTGCTTATCCACCCCAACCCCAAATTTTGCATTCAAAATTAGGTTCACCTAAAGTTTTATACTGTTAATTACCTTGGCTTGTTTGGGGAGTTGCAAAGAATATGTTTTGGTAGTTGCACTGTGGCATGTTGCTACTAGATTCCGACATCGCCTTTCCTGCAGCTGTTTCAATGTTAATTAAATTTCTGATAAAGCATCGATGATGTTGGATTGCTGTAGGCACTTGCTCCTGATATAGGTGAAAAAGTGCAGTGCTAAATTACTGTAGGTTAAAATGTAAGGTTCATGTGGGTAAGTATTTTCCTAAATTGAATATAAAGTATTTTTAGGTATAAAGCTAAGCCATCTAGCTAGGGGTGTCAACGGTTCGGGTTGGGCCAATTTCGAGCTGAAAAACACTCAGCTCAAACACGGCCCATTAAGAAAATAACAATTTCGGGCTGATGCGGTTTGGGTTCGGGCTAACGGTTTAGAATTGGGTTTACTAACGGTTTGGGTTTGGTTTTATTAGTGATATGTTCTGAGTACCTTGTTGATACGTGAAATTTATCAAGAGCATGTGAACACATATAAACATTAAGTTATCTCCAAGTCTTTTGTGTTGGGTGTTCAAAATCAAAAACTTTTTTTCTACAAAGAAATAAAACTTAAAGAACTAATATACAAAAGAAAACTGACATCTTGATGAATTTTAGTGGGTTGTCTTTGCTTATTTTCCTCCCCCTTCTTGACACTTGTAAAAATGGATCAAAATAAAGCATTAAAAGATTTTCAAATGATAATTCACTTGCTAAATATTTACTAAACCCATCTTCCAAATGGCAAAAGCTTTGGCAAGCTTGATGTTTGCATACTCCAAAGCAAAACAATTAAGGAAAACAATGGATACTTGGGGGTTTTCTTGTCTTTTACATTTAAATTTATTTTATTTTATTTCTTTATAACAGGTTTAACGGGTTGGTTCGGGTTCAAGCTGGTTTCGAGGCAAACGGTTGGGGCTAACGAGCCACACACGGGCTGGCCCGGCCTAACCCAAACCATTGTGGGCTGAGGTTGTTCAGCCCAAACACAAACCATTAAGCTTCAGTTCGGGCTGGTTCGGGCTATAGGGGGTCAGTTTGGTCATGTTTTAACGGTTCGGGTTAGGTTTTGACACCCCTACATCTAAGTATAATGTTGGCCAAAATCGTGAAAACAGGTTTGGTGCTATAAAATTTAGGAAGTGTGTGAAGTGAGGAGAATGTTACATGGTATCCTGCTATTGCTATTGAAACAATGTCAATTAGTCAGTGTCATCATTACTAGAAGCAGCAACAGTAATAGAAGGCTGATATAAAGTTAGATAACCATATAGGGTTGGGGCTCCAGTCTGGGAACATCATCAATTGGTTGGGTTATGAAGAAGTCCAATGTGGACTTCCACTGATTAAGTAATGAACTAAATCATAGTCTACTGCTACTATTACTCCATTCTATTAGAGTAAACTCCATTCTTATTACCCTAATGATGTATTGTATTTTTTTTTTTTGTTTTTTGGATGAATTAAGAATTGGTAAACACGTTGAATTGTAATTATAATATTAACAATGTATTCATTAAACAGATTACAAGATATTTAAATATAGAAATCTGGAATTAATATTCAAAACAGTATTTTGGAAAAGTAATTCTAGTTTTTATGATTCTCAATTTTAATCTTCTTCCCCCTTAGGTTCTCCTCCGGTACATTTGTTGTTGCTTCTATGTTTACATAGTTTTCTAGTTTGATTATTTCTGCAACAATATTTCCTCTTGATCTACTTTGTTTATTTGAGTTGTCTATCTTGAAATACAAGTTGCAAATATTTGAGATGAATTGACGAAGGATTTCTTGGTTCTGCAATAAATTATTAGTGTATAAGTTTCTCATAATAATTGAATTCAATAACAAATTAATAATGACGGATATCTATGGTTTTTTTTTTACCTCTTTTAATCTGTCAATATATTCAGTTGCAGCACATTTCAATAGCATTTCAACTTCGTCGAAAATGATGATGTTGAATTTCTCAATTGCTTCTGACACTCAGAATTTAAACATGTACCTATGGGATGAAGAACGTTGTTGTTAGCTATTCAAATATGATTATAAAATTGGTAATATTTGTAGGTTTTGGTAAGATACTATTACCTTTTGTAGTATGATATGTTGTCTCCACATTTGACACATGTAGCTTCTTCTTTCTAGAGTTGTATCATTCTGTTGCATTTGTTGCATGCGTTGTACCATGGTTCCTCCATGTCAACAACTCTCAATACTATAATAATACAAAGTATTTTTAGGAAGAGAATTTTCTTTTTGAATAATCTTTTCACATTTACGTATTTGTATAATTTGATGATTATAATATAATAATACAAAGTTGTAGGTATTATACCTTGAATGAGTCTTGTTCTTAAACTTACCTGTTCGGCATCTTTGTACTTAAAGTACAATGAAGTTAATGGTCAGTTTTCTTCATTCCAGTTTTGTTGTAGACCTATCATCATAACATAAAAACAATTTTTGTTTAATGTTTTACACAACTATGTAATTTGGTGATAATATTTTTACAGTAACAATAAATACTAGTTAAGTAGTTCTTCTATCTCTGGTATTTTTGGGTTGATCTCAAGTATTATTTTTCCTGTTGTTGACAGTAATAGTT
This sequence comes from Hakea prostrata, assembly GCF_041222555.1. NCBI lineage: Eukaryota > Viridiplantae > Streptophyta > Magnoliopsida > Proteales > Proteaceae > Hakea > Hakea prostrata. The sequence goes on from NC_142600.1 coordinate 59,277,094, forward strand.
TTTCTATTGTTGTAATAAATTTTATTAGTACAACTTATGATGCTACTGTATTTTTTGGGTGTATATTGACAAGTAATGCTATTACATTGATATGGTGTTATTTTAACTGACATTAATGAGATCACTGTTTTCTCAGAAATTTTTTTTTTCTTTAGTTTTTCTCCCTTAACTGTTGCATAGTTTTCCCACAATGTTACTGTCATGTGATCCAACCTGTTAACAATTTCAAAAAAGAATAATCATATGAGCTTTTATTTTTAGTTTTATAATAATAGTAATTTTATAATGTTGTAACTTTATTCTTTGCTGCATATATACAAGTCTCTTTTAACTTGTTGTTCACCGAGGTTGATAAGTCTTTGCACTTTTGTTATCATTGCAATCACATATGTTTGAATTAGAATGTCAATTTGTAGTATATATAATATTTTAAGTAATAGTAAAATCCAAATTATGGTTTATTGTTATGAGTCCTTACCAATTATGACATTTTTCTTTTCATATTCTGCCTCTCTTGCATCAAGAGCTGTGAAGTTGTGGTGGAATATATTTGGATAGATTTGGTCCACCACTTCTTCTATTGTTGAGTCTCTAGTGAATGTCAGTTCCAACTCCTTGTGAATGTTGCTAAAGTTGGTATTGACTTTTTTATCATTGGTTTTGTGATGATGTATGTTTTTTTCTGTTGCAGCATTTCTTCGTATTTGTCTATTATTTTGTCAAACATCACACCTTGAATTCTTGTCCCCTGCGTCAACAATCAGTTGTATTAAAAAATTTTATACGGTTCATTTTGATTTTAATCGTATTGGTTATTATTATTATTTTTTTAAGAATTTGTTGTTTGCACCGACCTTCAAATCCACGAATATCATTTTCAATATTTTTCCTGATCCTCGATTGTTCTGGTATGTTGTGATTTGCTTTTGTTGTAGCATCAGCTATACTTCTACATCTTCTTCATAAGCTGCTAAGTCGTTGATACATGCTTTTTTTGTCATCTTGGTTATACGTTTGAATTTTGATTATGGTTCTATGGTATAGTTGTACAATATATTTTAAAATTGAACATAAACCTCAATGGTGATATAAGTAGAATAGTTGTAATTTTGAATTCTATTTATTTTATGTTGTTTCTGTTATTATCCTCTTATTTGAGTTCTAAATTTAATTTTTCAAGTTTTTTACAATAGATAATGGTGGTTTTGATTGGTTAAGGGTGTAATTAATGTTGATGTTTGGTGGTTTGTAATGTATACTCTTTAATTTGAGTTGTAGTTGCAAAGGATATATAAGAAACTAACATTAATTTTTGTGAATATGGAATGATAACCAAGTGAAATAATACATTCAGCATCATAGTAGTAAGTTTAGTACACTATTAGAAAAGATAATAAACTAATTCATTGCCTATAGGATTATGAGTTTATGAGATTGGAGCAAAGCACAGAAGGAAAAAGTTCCTGATAGGGAAAATGTATTATGGAGTAAAAGTACAATTGATGAACAAAAACAGTTGTAATAAAATGGTATGTGTGTCATCAAAATAACAGGATGAAACACTTAACTCCAAAAATAAATGATAATATCTGAGTGAAGAGGCTACAACTTTTGTCAAGAAATAAAACCAGACATGCAATGCATAAAATAATTGCAGAGAAAATATATAAATACATAAAAATCAAAACAAATTTCCAGTTAAATTTAAAAACATATTTTACCGACAAGATTGACATACCTTTATAGGTGATCCACTTGATTAAAATGAAAGAACTTACGTGAATTCTGAGAAGTGAAATGCTGAAACCAGAAATAACCTGCAGAGGATACAAGTTTCATTACATTTGTAAGGTTATGTGGTAATATATGTAACTGATTTTGTGTTGAAAAGGTGTGAAATCCTTGAAGATTCCAATAAGTGTTGTGTGTAAAATTGCAACTATGACATCTGAAGACATTTTTAATGCTTATAGTGGTTGTATAAATGATTCATTGGAGCCTCTGATCGTTTATTATACAATTTTGATTACCCTTATCTATTTTGTTGTTTTGGGCTTCTCCAAGGGTGTACTATTGATGAACAAAAACACCAGAAGAAGCAAACCATATAAAAGAGCACATTGAAGTGGCATAGAAATTTTGAAACCCTTGCTTGAGTACACACTTTATGTGCTTTCAAAAGCTCCCACTAAATTAAACTCTTCACTTCATTACACTTTCCATTTGTAATAAAAAATTATATGATATCACCCACCACTATATATAGAGCTCTCTCTCTCTCTCTCTCTCTCTCTCTCTCTCTCTCTCTCTCTCTCTCTCTCTCTCTCTCTCTCTCTCTCTCTCTCTCTCTCTCTCTCTCTGTGGTATGATATCATAGTAGTACATATCAATTCTCATCCATGACACATTTTACCCAACTCATGAAAATAGAAGCCAATAGAATCTGTGTAAGGTGAAGCATACGAAGGTACAATCTCCCAATTTATTGTTGCCAAAGTTTCAACCATATCTCAAGCACAGGAACCCTCAAATATGAGCAAAGTCATCAATGTGCTTTTGTCAAAGTGTACCAAAGCTGATATGATTTTCTATTTTTATTCTATTTTGGATAGGCTTTCATGTTTGTAACACGTAACAACTTAACATAGAGTTAACTTACCTTTACTCAATAACAATCCTTCCAACGGAAGCTTCTATCAGCCTACAAAAAACACAAACCAAATTATAAAACAAAAAGAAATAAGTAGATCAATTCCTTAATCCAACATTCCAATAAAACAATTCAAGGACTCACCTTTCCAACAATAAAAGTTAGTACCAAGATAGATGGAACTGCAGAAATTAGCTCTAAAAGGAAGTACTCTAGTTCAAAGAAGTTCTGCCAATTACCACAAAAGACATTTGTTAGAATCATGATCACTTCAACTAGAACATAGAGAGGAAAGATATTTGATAAATCCGAGTTAACCAAAGAAGAGGCTAACACTTAAACTGTCATTCTTAAGTCTAATTCTCTGTATGATTATATATTTGTAACCAAACAATTCCCATGAAGCTCATATTTATCCTTACCCACTCCAAGAGAAGAATTACGCTATGAATCAACTCATGCAAAACCAAACATCATTTGATAATGAAAGCAATGTACAAAGTGATTCAGCTTCCACATGCTGCACATAAACAATAAGCTCTAACTTCTAAAAATCAGTTCAGATAAACATCAATAAAATAGGATATAACAAAACATCATAAGACCTTAAAATGTCAATAACAGCTTTCTAAGAATTGATCCCTTGGAGCTTCTCCCCTACAATGGGAGACCTGAATTTGTTTTTGGAAAAAATAAAAATAAAAAAGGAGCAATCAGAGAATGCATGGGTAAGTGACGTTCCCCTAGCTTAAGCATTCGCCAGGCAATATGATTTGGTGATGCCATTTTCCCTCTACAACAAATACAAGGATAGACATAATGGAAATATAAACTAGAATTTCCTACAGAAGAAGAAGAAATCTCAACTGGGAGATTAATGATTTGGATATCATATTGCAAACAAATTATAATACTACTGTGGATTATTCAGTGGGACCATTCCAATTTATGGAAGAGTCAAATGAATGGAATACTCTCTGTGAACTGTGAAGGCATCTTAAAAGTCTCTTGGTGAATCTTGTCCTGACCATAGTGATAGAGCTGTAATTTGGAAGTAAAAATTTCCTCCAGAGTATTGGTATTCGAATAGAATGTTTCCTTAAAAAGGGATCCTAAATGAAGACACAAAGTTCTTAAAACAAAGACATTCCAATCTAGGGACTTTAAGATTGGCCAATTAGTACCAAATGCACAATTATGATATGGAGTTAACCATTTGACTGTTCTTCTCATGTAAACTCAATCATCAAATTTTGAAATATTCTTTGGCTCTTTTAATGTTTCAACTTTCAAAATAATGCTATTAACAACATGAGATAAATTGCATTGGAATTTCAAGAGCTACCATATGATGGAATTGACATGTAGACTATGTCGGGATTTATGGACGGTGAAGACGATTCTTTAAGATAAGAATTAAGAACCATAAGATGGATAAACTGGCCCTAGATCATTTGCTGGTATTTGGTCTAGACTATGACATGGGTTCTTTCTACAAACCTAAGTTTATCAAAGTGTATTGAATGGAAGAAAGTAGCATCTGCACATTGTGTGTGGATTTTAAAGGTGCAAATATAAATTTTAACCACATACCATTGAAGATAAATAGGGGTAAACAAGCCTGCCTAACAGCTTGCCTAACAGCTTTTCCAGACTTAGTTCGCCGTCTAATCTCTTGAAGTTGTTTTGCAATATCCTTCAAGAGCTGCAACTGTATTTTCTGTATCCTTGTGCTCCACAAAAAAACTCAGCTTCTTCTTTTCCACTTGCACAATGGAGTGTTGTAATTGGTTTTAGTGGAGTGCTGTAACCGTGAAGTGTTGAAAGTGCTTTTAGTTTTCTACAAAAAAAAAACTATTTTTAGTTCACGATTTTCAGCATCTTTCAGAATTTGCTTTTAGTTCATACATGTTAATTTACCATTATAGACATAATTTACAATTAATGCAAAGAAATGCAAAATTTTAATTGTCTGAATGCAGAGAGATATTAGTGGAAAAATAAATGTAGTCATCTTCATGTTAATTTACCATTATGGACATAATTTACAATCAATGCAAAGAAATGCAAAATTTTGATTGTCTGAATCTAGAGGGATATTAGTGGAAACTAAATGTAGACATCTCCATTTGAGTTTGTACTTTAATAATAGTAGTATGATATATTTTTACTATAATAGGGATTTTTTTTTCTTTGCTCAACTCTGTTCGTGTTGGAACATAAGAGAAAGCCTGATTTCTATGGTTGTAGCAAAATAGATCGTCTCGATTCCATTAGTGGTGATTTTGACACTATTTATTCCCACGACCATGTTTCTGCCACTATGACATTGTCATCTTTCCCATCTCAATGCAAAGTTTGGATCATTTCTAATCATCAGATGGCAAGGAAACCTGCAAAGAATGTTGATTTAGGTACTCCTGAGGAATGACCCGAATTACTATTGGAATGACCATGGTAAGCTCCACGTCAGTGATGCCCAAAATTTTATAGAAGAAGCATTTTGTCAAACATCTTGAGGATGAGAAGAAGAAACACTTATTATCAAGACTGAAGAGCAAAGACCCTAAAGAGAGCATAGAAACATCTTATGGCTTAGAGCATACCTAAGCTCAACGGAAGTTACCGGCTCTGCCATTGGAGGTAGCAAAATCCCGATACTCAAATCCAAGAGGTTGTAATTAAGGTAGCTAAGACCAATCCTCATTAGGAAGAGGTTTATCAACGGCTACAAGATTATCAGTGCTAATCGTAGTGGGTGGGTCCCACTACAATTTGCGCCATAGGTGGCGGCAAGACGGTAATGTAGTCTAACATTACTACCTCTCTATTTAGTTGAGTCTAAGCAGAACTCTAATATTAATTTCCCTCTCTTGGATGAGTCTAAGTAAAACCCTAAACAAGGAATTAGGGTTGAGGGAAAATATTATAAACAGATGGTTGGAATACCAAACAGAAAACCGACAATAGAATACTCTCCTATGCTTTGCGAATTCTCCAAGCTAATCCTGAACCTCCATCACTAGGGTTCACCGATTTGGAAGCGTGGAAATAACCTATAGGGTACACAAGCTGAAAGAAGGGAAATGAATTTCAAAGAGGCACCTCCAGTGTCTAGATCCATTGCAGAACATCACTAAGGTAAAGAATCTAGAACTCTACCTTTTATGATTTCAATTTACAATCAGCAATAATTCGAACTAACAGAAGATGACCAGTGATTGAATCATTTCCCTATAAACACGAGAAAGATGATCTTTTAGATCAAGAACTCTGCTATGAGAAGCCGGAGCAAAGATTCATTCAAGAATTGTCCAAGCGCCACGAGAACTCTCAGCATAAATTACATGAGGAATGGCAGACTCTAACAACAAAGACACTAACCAACTGAATATGAGTAGATCTTGCCTCTTCCAAACAGCAGCAGCAGAAATCTCAGCAAAAGCAGACTGCGAAGTGACCTCCAGACACAGCAAAGAACCGTCGACGAAACCAGGAAGATCATAATCTAGAAGTACATGCAGAAATTGAGTGCGCTAGACACATAGTTGGCTAATGTAAGCTTCAATGAAAGCCAAGGAGTGACATTCAGACCCACAAAGTGTAGAAGAATCAATGGAAATGCCAAGAGGAAAGGTAGAAGAAGATGCTATTATAGGATCTAACCTCATAAGAGAGAGAGAGTGGTGTTACCATGAAAAGTAGGGACCTGATACTGTTGATTTTTATGTTTGCTAATATAACACACTGTATATATACTTAGTCTATATTGTTATAAAGAGAATGATACAATGTATCATACATACAAATACTATGATAAGCTATCACTAACACAATCTTATTTTGATCGTAAAATGTTTTGAGGTCTATGTTAAATTCAAAAAGTATTCTAATTATTGTTTTTTCAATGTTGACCACTGCCGAGTAACCGTGAGTTGCATACGTTCACAACTTTAAGCTCTTGAAACGATTAGTGATGAGCCCTAATCTATTTGGAATTTTATTTTATTATTTTATTATTTATTTTTATTTTATTTTTTTGGGTAGGAGGGGAAGGAAAATAGAATATGTTAGTCTCACAAGCTCTGGTGGCACTTTTTTTTTTTTTTTTTTTTGACATTAGGTGGGAAAAAAGTCTCTCAAGTCTCAACTAGTGAGCAAACACTATTCCCTTGCCCTTTTTTGTTTTGAAATTTCCCCCCCCCCCCAGGGGAAGGAAAATAGAATATGTTAGTCTTACAAGCTTTGGAGGCTCTTTTTTTTTTTCTTTTTTTCTTGACATTAGGTGGGAAAAAAAGTCTCGAGTCTCAACTAGTGAGCAAACACTATTCCCTTGCTTTTCTTTGAAAGCTCTGCAACTCCCATCTCTGAAAGCTGTGCAATTTCTGTTGCTCTCATATTCATTTTGATTTTTCATCTCGGTGGAACAACAAAGGGAAATTATTTCCTTTCGTTGTTCTTCTAGCCTTCATTTTTTCTATTTACTATTAATAAGTCTTTTGTCTGTTTTTGCTTGCTTAACTCTATTCTTGTCTGGGTGAGGAAATATGGAGGAGAGCGAAGCTCTGGGGAATCCGGGGGTGCCTAGGGAATCTGTCTTCTTGCGGTTGAAGCCTCCTGATGTGCCTATCAATGGTGTTGGTTCCACTGTAGGTGAGAAAATTTCTTATGCAGGAGTCGTGGGGACCTCGGTGCTACCTGAGATTGATTCCCTCCCTTCTCCTATACAGGCGGGAAAGTTTTGTAGGATTGTAATTCCACAATAGGAATACAAATTACAAAGAAATCAATTCCGGTTTTCTTTGATTGGACGAGCAAATTTTCGCATCACAACCATGGTGAATTGCGAGAGATTGCTAGGGGCGCTTGGAAATTGTCTAGGGGAGTGATCTTGCATTCCTTGGGGAAAGGGTTTATCATCTTTCAGTTTCATAGTGAGGCAGATATGATTGAGGTGTGGCGCAGAGGATTCTGGAATGTGGGTAAGCAATACATTCATTTTCAGCAATGACAGCCGGATTTTAATATCCATTATCCTCAACCTGCCGGTAAGTTGGTCTGGGTTCGATTTCCTAATTTACCTCTTGAGTATTGGCATGAGAAAGTGCTTCTTTCAATTGCAAAGTCTGTGGGTTGCCCTATTTCTCTTGATAAACGTACTCATCAAGGATCTGTTGGTCACTATGCTAGAGTTTTGATCGAATTGGAGGTTGATGTTGTTTGTGCGAATGAGGTTCAGATCGAGCGTCGTGAACTAGGGACTATTCGAGTTTTTAGTTTTCTTCAGAAGGTGATTTCTGAGGATGGTATTCAGCGGTGTTCTTTGTGTAATCAGGAAGGCCATTTGGGTCTTCATTGTAAGTTCTCTTCTAAGGTGGATGAGTTGCAGGTGTAGCCTTCAAGCGTTCTAGCAGAAATTCCTACTGTGGATGAGATTCCTAATGTAGGTGTGTGAATGCAGACTCCTAATTCACTTCAACAACCCATCCATGTGGGTTTAGAGGAGGCAGGTTTGGAGGATTTGGCAGATTCATCCAATGAAGATTCGATTGATTCAATTTGTAATTTGAATTCAAAACTCAAATTTAATAGAGTGGTTCCTTTTGAGGTGGTAGTTGAGTTGGGAAAGAGTTCCTCCCTTGATCTTTCTCTCTCTTTTGGAACGGATCCTTTTCAAATTCAAAAGAGTTTGAACAAGGAATTGAATTTGAAGTTGGTTACAAGTCCTTCAAGTAGCATGGACTGCTTTGTTGGAACAAGTGGGGCCCAACAAAATTTGAATGGAGATCTTGATAAGTTGGTTGAGCATCAAGTGGGACCATGTGGGGCCTAGCAAATTTCTATTGAAGATAATGATTTGTTGGCCAAAAAAAATTTGGAATTGAATTCGAAGTGGGTTACAACTCTTTCATGTAGCGTGGATTGCTCTACTGGAACAAGTGGGACCCAACGAAATTTAAATAGAGATAATGATTAGTTGGTTGAGCATCATGTGGGGCTCAGCAATTTTCTATTGAAGATAATGATTTGTTGGCCAAGAAAAATTCGGAATTGAATTTGAAGTTGGTTACAACTCTTTCATGTAGTGTGGATTGCTCTACTGGAACAAGTGGGACCCAACGAAATTTAAATGGAGATAATGATCAGTTGATTGAGCATCACTTGGGACCATGTGGGGCCCAGCAAAATTCGGATGGAATTAATGATCTGTTCTTCCAGCAAAATTCGATTGAGCATCATGTGGGATTGTGTGGGGCCCAACAAAATTCGGATGGTTTGGAAGGCTCTTCTTTGGTCGCTCACTCTAGTATTGATGAGCAACAACTTTTGGAAGTAGTTCTTTCTTCAAGCTCCCTTCCTGCTCAAGTGAAGGGTGGCTCTCTTTCGTCGTAAACTGGTCGCCCAAGGAAAATTAAGAAGGTTAGAGCAAACTAATGTTAATATATCCTGGATAACGTTGATAAGGAGAGAACTTGATTTAGAGGTTGTTGGTCGCTCTCGTTTCAAATTTTGATTCATTAACTATGATTATGTGAGTTGGATCCAGTGAGGTTGGGTGTATCTAGGGGCAACTGATGTTGTAGGTTTGAGGGATGATACTTTCATAGTATGTTTGTTATTTTTCTTTTCGCTTTTTAATACAATTGACCCTTTTAGCGAAAAAAAAAAACTCTATTCTTGTTTGAACATAAGAGGAAGTATGATCTCTATGGATGCTGCAAAATAGATCGTTCAACTTCCATGAGTAGTGATTTTGACTCTATCCGTTTCTACGATCATGTTCTACCACTATGACATTGTCACATTGTCCATCGCAAAGTAGAGTTTGAATCATTTCTAAACATCAGACAGCAAGAAAAGCTGCAAAGAATGGTGATTTTTATACTCTGCCGCCAGCCTTAAATACTATGTATGCTTTCTAAAGGTCCAGCTTTGTTGATAAAATGCCACAACTCTGGTTGATTTGGATCCGACACAGGAAGTTTGATCCCTAACAGTATCATTGGAATTTTCCAGTGATCAATTTCCGATGGAATTTTCCGGTGGTCAATTTCCGATGGAAGTTACCAGTGGTCAATTGGTTATAGAACCACTAGTAATTAGGAAAGTGCTTAGTGCTTGACATAGTTTCAATATGCCATGATATGATGATGTATTTTTGTGTTCCCTGCTTGCCACATGTAATAGTCCTTTTATTGCAAGGAAATGTATATATATATATATATATATATAAAAGCATATACAACATTCTTAGTTTAAGGAAATTTGTTTGCTCATTCTATGACCCCATAGAAACCAAATAAACTCAACTTTTAAAATTTCATTAGAAATATTATGTTTTTCTCATCCCTTTTCGTCCACCAATATTATGTCATCAAATAAGTTAATTAGAATTGTATTTTGTTTCTTCATCTCATAATAAAATCTTCTCTACTCCACTGTGGATTTAGCCTCTAAACCCATGTAATATGTTGTCAATGAATGCATATTTATATTATTTTCACAACTTCATTGTGTAAATTGCTAACAAGTAAGATTGTTAGGCTTTTTATTAAAATCTATATTAAGTTTCAAAACTAGTTTTTGCATTTCGTTTAAATTTAATTGTTTTAATTTCATGACTATTCATGGCCATTACCATGGGTGGGGTTAAGGTTATTGAATGGATTAATCCAATTCATACAAAAGAGGTGAATATGAGAGTTAATTCTTCAAGTAGTGGGGAGGTCAGGTCAATGTGGTTTATTCTCATTAGTGGAGAAGGGACACGTCCATTAATTCTCCATTAATAGGAAATTGATTCTCCCCCTTGTGAGGAGGTGATTCATTCTGATTCAAAGTCCCAATTCATTGCCTTGAGAATCTCAAGAGGTGTAAGGTGTGGTGTGGGCCTATATATACCCAACTCTTCCTTACATGTGATGTGTAATAAAGACACTCCTCACATTTGCATTATTTGTTACTTATTTTAAAAGTTTCTTCCTTTGAGTTTGTCTAAGTGTTGTGCTCTAGCTTTTGGCTCCTTGAAGGGATTAGAAGAACTACCTCATCTTCTAGTTGGAGGTTGCTTTATCTTGGAGTTGGTGGTGCAAAGAACCCTTGGTAGTAGGTGATACGGAGAAATTATGATCAGACCGGGTTCATACCTGGTCCGACCTTCGACCCCGGTCGAGACGTAGAGAACCGACTCGCTCCCGAGCGAACCGGATCCAGAAGATGGCTTGCTGAAGAGGAAAGCTTATTCGGCTGCAAGCGTGCCCTAATCCTACTTATGGATTAGGGTAATCACCCTAATGATGGCAGACTCGAATTGACGGCTGCGGATAATCATTATCGAAGGGATAATCATCGCATAACCTAAAGGATATCTCAGGAGTCCTCTACTAGTCCAAACTAGTAAAAGTCTATTGCTCAACGGATCTAACTGTTAAGATCCAACGACTACCCGAAGAAGGCTCAAGTGCATCCAACGAAGGAGATTCGAAGGTACACTTTATATAAACCTCACTACCATACAAGGTGAGGGGATCGAAAAGAATACTATCTGAGACTCAGGTTCAGATACATACTGATAGACCTAAACTATCAGCGATCGGCTATCTAGATCACCTTTCCCAGTTCTTCATTCCTTAGCTCTATGCTTCTAGCAGAGCCGTTTGTGATTAAGTTCATCAACTGACTTAGCCTTCGGAGGTGGACTCCTGACCCCAGCGGTCGGGCCACATTTGACGCTTTGGTTTTGCAGGTCATCGCGAGGAGATCTAAGGGTTGAGCAGATTTTGGACGCATCAATTGGCGCCGTCTGTGGGAAACTACTTGAAAAGCCATGGTGACTAGATCAGCAGCCGCTGCACAATGCAATTCCGGTGTTAAGATCCCTGGAGTGAATAATCCAGATATTCCCCAGGAAAGCCAAAATCCTATCGAGGTAGATGGTGGCCAGGGAGGACGTAATCCTCCTCCTGATACACTCCAAGATCAATTGGATCAGGTAAAGATTCAACTCTTGGAGGTGAGCCAAGCACTCCGCATGCTCACCAGACGAGTGGTTTTACCACAAGAACCTGATCAGCGCGATTCAGGGAGACGTGCATTGCCACGTGACCAGAGATTGGCTGAAGACCGGAATATCGGTCAGAATTTTCGTGAAGGAGATCGAGGACTTAGGAGGATTGATGATCAACCGAGGCGAGACGATCGGTTCGACAGATCGCAAGAGAGTACAACTGATTCAAATACAAGGTTGGATACAGGGGTAAGAACTCACTCACCCACTGTCAGAAGAACCGTTCCTGATGATCGAGCAGTTCGCGACGAGCGGAATGCTCGGGAAGGACGGGCTGTTCGTGATGATCGAGTAGCACGGGATGATCGTGTTAATCGAGGTCGTGATCATATTGCTGAAGATCACCCGACCCAGATTGGTCAGGAATTGGCCAACATCAATGAGAAATTAGGGCAGTTGGCTAAGGGAAGAATAACTGAAGATATTTATTCAGTCATTCGGAAGACTCCCTTTGCCGAGCCAATTGTGGGATATCAGTTTCCCCGTAACTTCCGTTTGCCTACCTTTTCAACATTTGATGGCTCCGAAGATCCAACAGCTCACATCGGCTATTACCAACAGACCATGGCAGTTTCAGGTAATTCTGATGAAATTTTATGTAGGGTTTTTGGTTCATCTCTCACTGAGCAAAGACACAAAGTGGTTTTCGAACCTCCCCTCTCGGAAGGATCGTAAACTTTGACGAATTGGCGCGCCAATTCATAGGGCGATTCTAGAGTGGAATACAGGTCAAGAAAACGGAAGAAACCTTGTTTACTGTCAAACAAGGAAAGAACGAATCAATCAGAGAGTTTCTGAAAAGATTCAACAAAGTGGCGATGGAGATAGAAAATTTGGATGAACAAGTAGCCAAAACTGCTCTATTCACGGGACTCACTAATCAGAAACTCCTGGAGTTATTACTACAGGATATGCCTGCGACTTATGCTTGAGTTGGTACAGAGATGCCGAAGCGAGGCTGAAGTCATGGAGATTCTAGATGCGCGCCAAGGAGATAATTAAGTCTCCAATAAGGAACGAAGGCTCTGACGCGAAATGCGAAGCCAAAGAAAAATGTCCGTGATCGGGTTGGGAAATCTTAGCCTTGGCGCCAAAGGTCCCCCGGTAAAAGTGAGTACACTCCATTGAATGCTCCTCGGGCTGATATTTTAAATATCCTCAAAAGAAAAAATATTTTAAAGTGGCCGCCTAAAATTCTTTTGAAACCCGGAGAGCAACAGGATCGAGAAAAGTATTGCCGATTCCACAAGGACTATGGTCATTATACTAATGACTGTCGTCATCTCGAAGGCAGATATTGAGAGATTGATATCTCGGGGACATCTGTCCGATTTCGTTAGCAGAAGAAGGGAGGAGCCACGTGAGCCACGTGCGGCTGCTCCTAAAAGGGATCGTTCGGTTAGTTAGGAATGATCAAGGGAGGCCCCGAAGTCTAAGAAAGGCAAGGAGGTGATTGAATCTACTCGGTCACCGATCCTTACCATCTTCGGGGGACCAGAGCCCGAATCACTCCGGAGTCTAAAAACAAAATCCAAATTTGTTGGAACCGGAGAGACGCAGAAGCGGAAGAAGCTGAATGGTGAAGATTCTATCACCTTTAGTGAGGAAGATGAAAGAGATGTTTGTTTACCTCATGATGATGCTATAGTCATCAAGGTAGAGATTGCACGACGGGAAGTGCATAGAGTTTTGATTGATACAGGGTCTGCAGCTGACCTAATTTCCTACGAAGTGTATCAAAAATTGAAGGTGGATCAGGACTTGATGAAACCTTCATCCACACATCTATATGGTTTTGCAGGGTCATCTGCAGTGGCGGAAGGATCGGTCCAGTTGGATTTATCCATTGGAAGTTTTCCTAAGGAAACAACCGTTCGAATCAATTTTTTGGTGGTTCGGGAACTACCAGCTTATAATATGATCCTCGGGCGACCATCTTTATCCAAGATAGGTGCTATTGTTTCGACAAAGCACACGAAGATAAAATTCCCGACTGATATGGGAATTGGTCAAGTCTCCTACGACCGGAAGATCTCTCGGCAGTGTTACGTTGCCTATTTAAAAGACAAGGAGGGCCCGAGGAAGGTAATTGCCCTGCCCATAGAAGTTCGAGATGATCGGGAAGAGACAGAGATGCAAAAACCCGAACCAGTGGAGAAGCTAGAACAAATCCAGCTATGTACCGAGGATGAGAAAAAGATTACTTATATCGGGTCTGAACAGCTGGAAGAATTTAAAGATGAGTTGAAGTTATTTCTTCAACAGAATAAAGATGTATTTGCATGGTCTGCTGAGGACATGCCCGGAATCGATCGGGCCATTGCAGAGCACAAACTCTGGATAGATCCTAAGGGGAAACCAGTGATACAAAAAAGAAGAAATTTCTCCATTGAAAAATATGAAGCCGTTCGAAGCGAAGTTGAAAAACTTAAGAATTCTGGTTTCATAGAACCAATTGAGTGCCCAACTTGGTTGGCCAACGTGGTAATGGTAAAAAAGGTGAATGGGAAGTGGAGGATGTGTACAGACTACACAGATCTTAACAAAGCTTGCCCAAAAGATTGCTACCCGTTGCCTCGGATTGACCTCTTGATAGATGCGACTGCAGGATATGAAACTTTAAGTTTCATGGATGCCTACTCGCGGTATAATCAGATCCTAATGAATAAGGAGGATGAAAAGTATACGGCTTTCATGACTGATCGTGAAAGCTATTATTACAAGGTCATGCCTTTTGGCCTGAAGAATGCAGGAGCAACATATCAGAGGGCCGTCAACAAGATTTTCAAAGAGCTGATAGGAAAGAATGTTGAAGCTTATGTTGACGACATGCTAGTGAAAAGCTTTACAAAAGCAAATCATATTACAGATTTGACTGAGGTATTCTCAGTGCTGCGGAAATATCAAATGAAGCTAAACCCAGAAAAATGTGCCTTTGGAGTCTCCTTGGGCAAATTTTTGGGCTTCATGGTATCACAGAGGGGAATTGAAGATAATCCTGCCAAAATACAAGCTCGATTGATATGGAGGCTCCCAAAACTGTTCGGGATGTGCGGTGTTTAACGGGGAGAGTTCTTTGCTTTAAATCGATTCATCTCCAAGTCCTGGAGAAAAATGTTTGCCTTTCTTCAAGGCACTTAAAGACCTGAAGGGCAGTAAGGAAGCGAAATGGACTGAAGAGTGCCAGAAAGCTTTTGAGGAATTAAAAGAAGCACTTGGACAACCACCGATCCTGTCCAGACCAGAGAAGGGGGAAATATTACAGCTATATCTAGCGACGTCCCTTTCAGCGGTCAGTGCAATACTTGTTCGTGAAAAAGATAAAAAACAGTGGCCGATTTACTATGTAAGCCACGTGTTGCTAGATGCGGAGACAAGATATTCACAGATTGAGAAGTAGGCTCTGGCTCTCATGATGGCCGCCAGGAAGCTAAGGCCATATTTTCAGGCTCATCCAATTGAGGTATTTACAACTTTTCCTCTTAGTAAAGTTCTTAACAAACTTGATTTGTCTGGAAGGATGGTATCCTGGTCGGTTGAACTTAGCGAGTTCCAAGTGAGTTTTAAGCCCAAAACTGCAATCAAGGCTCAGGCATTAGCCGACTTTATAGTAGAAACTACTGCACCGGTGGAACCCACCATTGAGAATCCCATTATACCAACCATTTGGGAGGTATATGTGGATGGTTCGAGTAATAAAGATGGAGCAGGAGCTGGAATTCTATTAAAAAGTCCAGCAAGATTTATTATTCGATATGCTTTGAGATTCGCATTTGAAGCAAGTAATAACGAAGCAGAAAATGAGGCTCTGATAGCAGGACTTCGGTTGTCAAAAGCATTATCTATTGCAGATGTTACTATTTATAGTGACTCTCAACTTATAGTCAACCAAGTTCAGGGGGAGTATGGTATTAAAGAACCGCGCTTGCAAAAATATCAAGAGATAGTGCAGGCATTTCAAAACCAATTTCGGAATTTAAAGATATCTCAGATTTCGAGGAATGAAAATTCAGTGGCGGATGAGCTATCCCGACTAGCCAATGCCAAGGAAAAGAATCTAGACCCTTCGGTCTACATTGAAGAGATAACTTTTCCAAGTTATCATGAGAAAGAAATTTCTTATATTGAAGCGAACGTTCTTTGGATGGATCCGATAATCGAGTATCTAAGGGATGACAAATTACCCGAGGATCCAATAGAGGCAAGGTTGATCAAGATTCGATCAGCTAGATTTGTCATTCAGAATGGGAGACTATACAAAAGATCTTATGCTAGACCCCTTATGAGATGTATAGGCCCCGAAGGAGCAAAATCAGCTTTGGTTGAGGTTCATGAAGGAATTTGTGGAGCTCACATGGGTGGACGGGCCCTGGCTCACAAAATTCTGAGACTTGGGTTATATTGGCCTAAGGTCCAAGAGGCTGCTATGGAATACGTTCGTCAATGTGGTAACTATCAAATTCATGCTACAGTATCGAAGCGCCCGGCGGAAACTATGACTTCAATCCTAAATCCCATTCCCTTTGTGATGTGGGGAATTGATATCATGGGCAAATTCACCAAGGCATCAGGCGAACGGGAATATCTGATAGTAGCAATTGATTACTTCACAAAGTGGGTAGAAGCAGTGCACCGGCGGCAATTCGAGAAAAAAGTGGAGAAATTCGTGCTTGAATCAATCATATATCGCTTTGGGATTCCAAAGATTATCGTCACTGACCATGGTACTCAGTTCGACTATCCACAATTTGAGCAATTCTGTGGAACATATATGATTGAGCATCGTATGTCCTCAGTGGCATACCCCCAAAGCAATGGACGGGTAGAAGTTACTAACCGAACGCTCTTTGGAAGGAATAAAGAGAAGACTCGAAGTGACAAAGCTTCTTGGGTCGAAGAACTTCATAATGTCTTGTGGGCTTATAGAACTACGGTTCGAACACCCATAGGAGAAACTCCATTCAGGTTGGCATATGGATCCGAAGCATTGGCACCAGTGGAGATAATGGCGGGGACATTACGGGATCGTGAGTTCGAGGAAAAAGCAAATGAACAAGAACTGCTTGATAGTCTTGATTTGTTGGACGAAGTTCGGGCAAAGGCAATAGCACGAACTCAACATTATCAAAGAAGGATAGCGTCTCATTATAATACTCGAGTGAAGAATCGTCGGTACTTAGCCGGAGATTTGGTGTTGAGAAACACCCTAGCTTCCGACCCGCGTCACCAAAGAAAATTGGACCCTTCCTGGGAAGGACCTTATACGGTTGTGAAACCGGTCGGTTCGAGAGCTTACAGGCTGAAGAACATCAACACCCAGAAAGAGTTGGATCGTTCGTGGAATGCTAGGCATCTCAAAAAGTTTTATCCTTGATGATGATTTCAATTTTGTTCGCGATGTAATCATTTTCAACTCAATCAATGCAATTTTTGGCTTTCAACAAACTATCTTTTGATTGGGGGGCATCATACACCACATTCAAGAACAAGATCCAACTATAAGGCATCGGATGAAAATTCGTGTGGGTCCTTCAACACTTATGAAAATTTTTCGGACTTTCTTAAGTCGAGGCATTGGATGAAAATCCGAGTGAGTTCCTTTTGCAAGGCGTCGGTTTGAAACCCGAGTAAGTTCCTTCAAGACTTATTGAATTTTTGAATTATCCTTAAGTAAAGGCATCGGTTTAAAACCCGAGTGAGTTCCTTCTCAGACTTATTGTATTTCTCCAGGAAATCCTTAAGTAAAGGCATCGGTTTAAAACCCGAGTGAGTTCCTTCTCAGACTTATTGTATTTCTCCAGGAAATCCTTAAGTAAAGGCATCGATTTAAAACCCGAGTGAGTTCCTTCTCAGACTTATTGTATTTCTCCGGAAATCCTTAAGTAAAGGCATTGTTTCAAACAACTAAGACCTAATGCAACAGCGATTCAAGTGGCTAGCAAAGTTCAAGATAAAGTTAATTTCTTATTTCTTCACAAGATCCAAAGAGGCCAGTATCAAAACAATTACAAGAGCTGGATACAATCTTCGGTCAAAAAAGAAAGTCATCATAGGTGACTGTTAAGAAGTTATACAAGATCAACGCGACTTTGCTAGAACAAACATATGAGTCAACCATTGGTGTGGACTCAAGGAAAAGAAGAGAAGAAGTGAGGATTACAAAAAATATTTCGGTATGCATAAAATCCTCCACAATTTCATACTCTTTGTCCAGCTTGTCTAGGAGAAGTATGGTCCTCGACCAAACTTGCATTCAGGACAAGCTCGTCATAATTGACTTCTTCCAGGGGAGAATAAACAGGAGAATCTTCCAGATAATGCATAATATCTGGATCGGAAGGTGGAGGATCAATCTTATCCTTGGTCCAGTCGGGAGGAGGAATACCCAGGTCGGTAAATACTTCAGGATGGCAAACAGCACTGTAGGGAGTCGTATCAAAATGAGGATCCTTCCTTAATATTGATTCCCATACTTCGTTCTCACCATCCCGGTACGCTTGCAAGTTATAAGCATTCAGCATATCAACAAAGGGCTTACTGTGTAAATACTTGAAGACGCAGGCTCTGCGAACATCAGTTGGAAGGGATTCGGGCAAAGGAACGACAGGCTTGCCTTTCGGGTAATGTTTCGGATCCTTTGGCTCTTGACTTTCCAACTGTTCGCTCCAGTCCCGGATCGCCGGATCTCCCCCGGCATCATCCAAGTCCGACTGAAGACGACCAATCATCGAATTTTTTTCTCCTGCCACCTCCCAAGCTAGATTCCGAAGGCGAGCAATCTCAACATCTTTAGCTTCGGAGATTTCCCGAAGCCTAGAAACTTCATTGCTCAACCTACTGAGCCTAGAAACTGCTTCCACTTGGTTGTGGAAGTTACCAGCAAGACTCCTGCAAACAACTTCCGAGTTAACAAGGAGCAGAAAAGTAATTTTTCAGAATCGGAGGATAATGAAGAAAGACTTACATCACCAAGTGACTTCGTAAAGACTTCATCTGGAAGTTTGGAAAGAAGCTGCGCTCTCGAAGTCATTCGAGCAGCGGGACACTATTCCAACGCTCTGTCAAACTCGTTTGACACTAATTCAGGCGAAGGATGAGAACGATGAGCTACACCAAGAGAAGGATGAGCTACACCAAGAGAAGGATGAGCTGCATCACTTGTCAACCGACGGTGCTTCCTAGTGGCAAAATCCTCCAACCTTCTGAAGGAGAGGAGGAGGATGCCAAACAAGCATTAGAATGGGAAATAGGAGCAGCACCTGCTGGGACCACACCTTCATCAGACGCCAACATAGTTGCCTCAGATGCCCGAAGAGTCTCTTTCGGGGGTGCACCAATGATCTCACCGGCGGGGGCGTCTGCAGCACCATCGGCAACGGAGTGATCAAGATCTTCCTGGGAAAGACGAGCGATCACTTCGGGCAAAGGAGGCGCGAGGACGGCATCAATAGAAACTGTGGGAATCTGACTTGAAGATTCACCGGCAGCAGTCGCCTTACGCTTGGAGGATTCACTAGCTGAAACCACCTCACTGGCCCCAACCACCACCAATGGAACGATTTTCTTGCAAGATTTTGCTCTGATAAATTAAAGTTCGGGTTGATCTTGGGAGCCACTATGCAAACAAACAAGCCGTATCAGTACAGAAATAAAACGACGACAACAGAGGGAAAACCCTAGTTTTTTATCACTTCCGACAAAACCAAATAACTAAACCCCAAGTATAACTACTGTGCAGTTTACTCAAGGGGGAAGTGGGGAAAGAGATGAGTAATCAAGAAACTCACTTGATCAGAAGTTGATAGAGCTATTGTTGGAGTACGAGGAATACGGAAGCAGGCCGAAGGACGAAAGGTTGCTTTAGCACTTTAGCAAATCTAACTTGCAGAAGGCAGGATAGATGGAGAGTACCCACAAAGGCTTTAAATAGCCTCAGGTATTAAGACGATGGTTGAAGGCTAAGGACAACCGACGACCTAGATCGAAATGACGCTTCGAAATCCGCAGAAAGCAAGATCAACGATCGGAGGGATGCCACATGGAAATATGTGGAAACGAGCACCTGATGCAGAGATACCTCCAATCGTCGCATCGCCATTAAAATAATGGATATATTTCCAATTCATTGGAAACAATGAATGGTATACAAAAGCAAGAAAACGTTTGAACTTCGCAGAAGGGAAACGTGCGGACTTTGCAATAAATGAAGTAGTGGGGAAGATTAATGCATCTTTTCGAAACGCATCTTCACAATATTTCTACAAGATTATTATTCGGCGAGGAATGTGAAGTTAAGTGATAAGTTTTATCATTAATACTTTGATATTCAAGGCAAGATTTCGGCAGGAGACGGGGAAATATAAAGGCCAACATAAAAAAGATATGTCTATTCATTAAATAGAGGGTAAATCTTTACAAAAAGATAACTCCCTAAGCCTTTTCTTCATTGTTGCCCGAGGGACCCTGGTCGGGAGGACTTTTCTCAGGATCATGAGAAGAGCCTTCCTCAAGAATGGCATCGGCTGAGTCCTCTACAGCAGCAACTTGAGACTCGGCTTGTGATTTCTCCTCTGGAAGTGCCAGCTCGTCAGCCAGGTATGCCTCATATTGAGGGTCAGCTGGAAAAGGATCATCTTCTTCCTGAGCCCAGTCCGGGAGATCCATACCAACTTTCCCGAAGACCTCTTTGTGGCACACCTCAAGAAAGGGAGCAGTATCGAAGGCAGGGATTGATCCGAGAATTCGCTCCCAAACGTCGTTCTGCCCCAAGCGATAAGCTTGAATGTTGTAGATACCTAGCAGCTCGGAGAAAGGTACGCTGTTCAAGTATTTCCGAACACACTCCTTCCGAAGCTCTGGCTTTATATGCTCGGGCTTGCTAGGGATCGCCAACTTCAGATGTTCTTCGAGTTCCCTACTTTTGAATTCAAGCCTGTCACCAAACAACGTGGCAGCTGCTTTTTGCTTCTTGGCCTCGCACTCGGCAGCAACTGTAAAACCCAGCCCTAACCTTGACCCGGAAACCTTGTTATTTGTAGGTCCAGTGACCCGAAGTAAAGTAAGAAGTCAGCTTTGGGCCATCCTAGTGGAGGACTTGGTGTCTGGCTTTGAATCCATGAGAGTTGATGATGAGGTTCTATTTATGGAAACTGAATCTTGATGAAGATCGGATTAGTTGATGGACTCGGAGTGCTCTCTATCATGGTGTGAAGGCATTTCTACCTATTAGGTAAGTCACTTGATATGTGTGCAAAACCCCTTTAGGATTGGATTTGATCTGGGTCTTCAATTCCCTGTTTAGGAGTTCTTTGACGATTGATTGGTCGTGATTGGTCGACTGGACCGATCGACCAATCCACTCGACCAATGGGTCTTGTCTTTGGCAATTAGGTCTTGCTTGCTCTATTTAAGTCCAATCTCGAGTCTACTTCGTATTTTCTGCCTCCAAACTCTTTGGAACGAACCAAAGACCTCTGCAAGTCATCTCCCTTGCACCCTTGGTGTTTTTCTTGACGGATCTTCGTCAAAACTCTTCCTTTTGCATCAAAGGTATGTCTACACTCTCTTCTTCTCCTCCATCTCTGTTTTTCTTTCCTTTTTGAGTTGAGATAGTAGAGGAGATGCTGCATTCTCTGTTGCAAACATCTCTGGACTTGTCTCTCATGATCTTCCTAAGGATTAATGGTTAATGCAATGATCTTAACCATGATCATTGCAAGCTTTTGAAGGAATCATGATCAAATCATGATCTTGTTTATCTTTTGATTTGAATTCTGATCTCCTTAGCTCTACTATATTGATCATGTTAGTAGTCAATTGCTGTGTTTTCTTTTCATGATCCCTGATCTATCAATCTCTAGTTGTTTCTCTTCTACCATACCATGTTTTCTTCATGAATCATGATAGTTACATATATGGTAGGTTTTGTTTCCTTATTTAGATTTATGCTCTTAGGTCTATTTTCTTGAAGATCTAAGTATGCCTTTCATGATACCTTTACCTGAATCAATGATTCATTCTCCTATTGTTCTTGTCTTTGATTTCTATCTTGAATTCTTCAAGAACCATGATTGATCTAATTATGGTAACTTTTTGCTTCCTAATTTGTATCTTGATGACTTGCTTTGATTAGTGTTTTGAGATCCCCTATATGTTAGGATACTACTAATGTAGTTTACCCCTTGATTAGTACCCTTTTGAACCACCAAATTCGGATTTTATATCTTAAAACTCTGTTTTTTTTTAGGCTACTGTCTGCATTGGTCGACTGATTGGTCGACTGGGGCAGTAGACCAATCCAATCGACCAATGAGTACTGAGCAACTCAGAATTGGTCTGTTTTGGATGTTTTGGTATCTTTCCTGTTAGGGATCTTTCCTAATATGTTGTATACACTTGTTTAGGACCTTCTTCTCAAGTTTGTCAAGATCTTACTTGATTTCTTAGGATTCCTTTGCAAGTTATAAAAGGTAAGGATGGTTACTTCTTTAACAACATAAATTGCATATCTTAGTTTCTATATATGAATCTTGTTAATTTATTTCTTTAAATAGATTCTTATAATGTTATACTACTGTGGTCTTGTCTTGATATCGGTAGCATTACTTATTTATATTGAATTGACTCATGTATGATTTACTTACCAGTTATATACAAGTTGATTGTAATTATTGATTTCTTTCCATATATGAAGTTACCATATATGTGATGTTATGAATTGATGCTTATGTATGCTTAAGTATGGTTTGGAAAGGAGAGGTGTCCTTTTGACACTTCTGTCCTTGGACAACTACGGGAATATTATGGGATGTTTCCGGAGATGCCCTCTGGACACCTTCCTAAACTGTTGGATGACATATCTAGGACTGTCTAGCAGTGTTGGGCTAGGATGTCCCATTATGTCAGACCCTAATCGGAGGGGTATTGAGACCGAACGACCCGTGGTAGCAATGGGGATTCATGGGCGCTCAAGACCGGTAACCAACCCGTGAGAGGACAGGAATCACATTGTGGGGGCCATTTATTGGTAGGGTTGCATATGGATAGACTTGGGCTCACGGGCGCTCAAGACCGGTAACCAACCCGTGAGGGGACGTGAGAGCTTCCCGTTTACCATATGTGGATGACCAATAGGGTTGATGAGTCCGTAGTCAGGGACTATGAGGACTCTAGTGTGAAGGATACCGGAAAGGATCTTCAGGGACGAGGAATGGACGTATCTGGATCTGACTTGATGTAACTAAGTAGAAGACTTGCATTTGGCTAGGCTTTATCCTGACATGCGCCGGTACTTAGACCAATGGTGATGTGAGAGAGTGGTGACCTATACCCCCAGCCATGGAATGTCCCGAGGGATGCCGGACCCATTACCAACTGATGAAGAGTGATTGAGACCTTCCTAAAGAAGTACGGTGCTATGACTTAAAGCATGTCTGCCAATAGAGACCAGTATATGTAGAGTTAGATTCATACATTCATTGTTTGTTTCATACCATATTGCATTTATGTTTGTTACGAAATCCTGCCATTTATGTTATTATGGATTTAACTGCCTTACTGAGTTTCTTTGAAACTCATTCCTTTATTGTACAATGTTTGTTAGACTATTCTACAGGTTCTGAATATCATAACGGCCCGTATGAAGAAGCGCAAGGAGAAGAGGCATATCTCCAGGAAGGTGATTGCGGTTACGACAATTACACTGAAGATCCCGTGAGTGGTTATGCTCCGTACAATGCTTAGTCCGACCATAGAGTGGAAGCGCCCTTGTGCCGTTTATGAGATTTATACTTATAGGGATGTTGTCTATAAGATTGAGAACAATTTAGTTACCTATTGTACCTGCTATTGGGATTAGATTCTATCTTGCTTATTCTCTTTTAGAACTACTTTTCCGCTGGTTGTAGAGTGGCATTTCGCCTCACTATACTTATCTGATTTAGACACTCTGATTATATCTAGTACTCTGATTTATATATGATTCATCCTTTTCTTATTGGATCTATGGTTTATCTTCCGCACTTTTATTATTATTGTTCATGATTATGTTATTGTTTATGTGGGAGGTTGATTACTCGATACCTGATCTTCGGGCTGTGGATCACACTCTCGGGTATGCCAGATAGGGTACCGGCTGGGAGGATGTGACAGCAGGGACACGAATCTTCGAAGCTTCGAGGGCCTCCTTGAGGGAGATCACTTCTTCCTCATGCTTTTTCTGCAGCTCCACGGCATTTTGCGGTCCAGTGGTCTATTTCAGAATTGGCTTTGGCCAAATTCTCTTCACAGGTTTGCAGCAAGGAGCTGGTGCGACCAACCCGGCTCAATGCTTCCATGTGTTGATAAAAGCTCAACACAACATTCCTGGGAAGGCAGAAAATATCAAAAGAAGTCATAAGAAATTATGAAAAAAATAAGTAAGCAAGAAGACCGGTACCTTGTAGATTGACTAACAAGGGAGGTGTCATCCAGGGCTTCAAATTCCTGGCGATCAGAAGGAGCAAGACTGAGGGAGCTCCATTCTGCAGCTTTCTCAGGATCCCGAGTCACCCTGTCGGTCAACTTCAGGGTCCACTGGGGGGTGAAGACCTCCTCACAATCCGTTGAAGCTTTGGATTTTTTATTGGAGGGAGCATCAATTGTGTCATGCCTCCTCTTGGTTCGGGCGGAGGAAGAGACATTAGACCTCTCCACCATTGGTTTCTTCCCTTTACCCGAAGCATCAGCCACGGGCCTGATATTCCTGATACCCCTATAAGAGGGGTCGGGAGAGGGAATAGAAGCCTCTTGATCTACGGTCAAGGCTCTGGGCGATCGTTGCTCGGCTGTCACAACGGCCCTAGAGGCCTTCACCCGCAGGCTCTCAGGGTTCATTCTTGGAGGCACTACAAAGAAGAATGACAAGAGTCAGAAAACATATCACTTCAGTAAAATTAAAGGATGGTGGTTAGAAGCTCACAATGAGCCAAGCCCCAGTACTGAAGAATGGAGTTATACTCCACTTCAAGTCCATGTATCTCTTGATACCATGGAATGGATTTGATCTTCCCCCACGGCCCTCGTCTTTTCGGATAAGGGAAGGCCTCGGTATTCTCGGAAGAAGAAGTACACCTCCTCCGGGCGGTTGGGAAGTTAAGATCTGATGGAGGCGCTCGACAGAAAAAGTATCATTCGCGCCATCTTTTGTGGTTAGAAGGGCAAGTTCCTTTGACAAGGATGCTGCCCCTCCAATCGAGTTCAGCCTTATTGCGTTTGGACAGAAAAACCCATCCTGAAGGATGGGAGATAGAAAGAACATGAAAATGTACAAAGAGAGAAAGAGATGGCGTAATGCCAAGTTCAAAACACAAACCCAAGAAGCCGACGATGAGACACCAGCTATTGGGGAGGAGCATTCCAGGACAAATGTTCCAATGATTCAGAACTGTGGAGAACAAAGGATTAAAAATGGGAAAGCGAACCCCGCTTTCCAGTTCATCTATATACAGAGAAAATTCACCCTAAAGGGTTGAATCAGCCCTCTCATCAGGGTGGGGAGCCCTAACCTGATAAGAGGAAGGAAAATCAAAATCTTGGACAGCTGAAAGAAGGGTTTCCTCATTATAAATGGAGGGAACAGAGCCAGGTCCACCATCGGACTCGGAAGTTTGAGGCTGCCTAGAAGACTCGACAATCTTGGAAGATCCAGACTCGAGAAGGACATGAGAAGTTTCGGTTTTTCTTTCTAAACCTTTTTGAGAAACTTCAGCAAACTCGCGCCAGAGGACAATTAGGGTTTTGTTATCACTATCCGACTGTTCGGGAGCAGGAGAAGCAAAAGCCTCACTGCTATTAGCAACACTGGGTACCAGAGAAGCCCTATCGTCCACCATTACTTGTTTCATAAACTACAAAAAGAAAAAGACCAGTAAACTTACTGATTCAGTGAGGCGGAAGCTTGAGAGCAAGAAGGCGCGAAGCAGACAACAAAGGTTCAAATTCCAAACAGGAAAAATGAAACCTACGAAGACAACGAACCGCTTTTAAAACTCCCGCACGAGTGTTCGGGAATCGGAACAATCGAGATTGATTCAAAATCAACGATCAAGATTGAAAGACGTTTTGAAAGTTTGAACTCACGAATCCGAAATAGGCGTTCGGAAACCGTCGCTTGGATGACGTGAGCCACGACAGATCAACTGCAAGGAGATACGTGGCCTTACACTCACAACGCTCGAGGAAAAGTGACCACCGCATTAAATGTGATATGACATTTAATGAAGCACGCAGAGATTATCACCTGACGACGAACCCAGTTAAAAACCAAGCCCTCGGGATCGACCGAACGCTTGGTCTGGGGGGCTCGTGATACCGAGAAATTATGATCAAACCGGGTTCATACCTAGTCCGACCTTCGATCCCGGTCGAGACGTAGAGAACCGACTCGCTCCCGAGCGAACCGGATCCAGAAGATGGCTTGCTGAAGAAGAAAGCTTATTCGGCTGCAAGCGTGCCTTAATCCTACTTATGGATTAGGGTAATCACCCTAATGATGGCAGACTCGAATTGACGGCTGCGGATAATCATTATCGAAGGGATAATCATCGCATAACCTAAAGGTTATCTCAGGAGTCCTCTACTAGTCCAAACTAGTAGAAGTCTATTGCTCAACGGATCTAACTGTTAAGATCCAACGACTACCCGAAGAAGGCTCAAGTGCATCCAACGAAGGAGATTCGAAGGTACACTTTATATAAACCTCACTACCATACAAGGTGAGGGGATCGAAAAGAATACTATCTGAGACTCAGGTTCAGATACATACTAATAGACCTAAACTATCAGCGATCGGCTATCTAGATCACCTTTCCCAGTTCTTAATTCCTTAGCTCTGTGCTTCTAGCAGAGCCGTTTGTGATTAAGTTCATCAACTAACTTAGCCTTCGGAGGTGGACTCCCAACCCCAGCGGTCGGGCCACATCTGACGCTTTCGTTTTGCAGGTCATCACGAGGAGATCTAAGGGCTGAGCAGATTTTGGATGCATCAGTAGGGTGCATAAATTACCTTAAAGACAACACTCAGGGTGTGACTCAACCTCATTCATTAGTGGTTTGTTCGGTTGCAACATCAAGCTCTCCTAATTGGCTAAGGATCTTCATCTTTCAATTGTATTGCAATTTCATTTTTTTGTTTTGCAGAATTTGTAATACAATTACCCCAACAAAGATTGATTTTTGATAACGGTTATAGAGACTAAGAAATACCATGTCATAGTGCAACATTTTGGGTTGATGCACAAAAAATACTACCACCGCCTTCCAACCCTACAAGTCATATATTAAACAACCATAAATTTTAGGAGATCGCAAGCCATATTTTAATGGGAATATAATTTCCAAGAGATTTGAGAAAATATTACAAAATGTTGGAGTTTTAAGGCAAATAAAATTGAGTCTGGATCAGCTCCCTCTCAAAGAAGAATAATGTGATGTTTTGAACCACACAGTAGAGGTGTGGTCCACATGCAACTCATTGAAATTTTTATATCTATTTTTTAATATTTATAAGTAGATTCTACCACCATTGTGTGGTGAGAAAGTATAAAGAGGGCACATTTTTCTCCTTTGAAAGAGGTGGGATCTAAACTCAACAAAATTGGCCACCTTCAACAAAGATATAGATTGGTTGCCACGTGCATCACGACTCATAAGTCCTCTCACACTCCCTTTTCTCTTTAATACCCTTTCATCGATCTCTAACGTTGGATCACCTCTAGGTTTGAGGACTTGACTGATCCACATCTTTATCAGCTAATATATCTGTGATATCTAATCAATAACTATGGTAAAATAGCCAAAACAGATCTAAAAAGGCAAAAATGTCTAATATAACTGATAGAGAAGGTTCCAATATGAATATTGATTTTGAAATTGGTCAATACCCAATAATAATTTTGTGGATCACAATTGGAATTTGAAGTCTTACTTTTGAAATAATCTCTAAATAAAAATTGCTGAAGTAAGATTAGGTAGAAAAATGATCTCTTGAACTCTTCTCGTGCAAGAACCTTCAATGCCGAATTCACCTTGTTTTTTCTTTTTGGTATATTATCGAATTCAGGCTTCCTACCCAACCCGATACGATGCACTAAAAGTATCACCATACAAAACCTTTGCAACATTCTCACTCATGCTCCTATCAATTTGGCTTTGAAGATTTCGTCCTACATCCGTTTAGTCCATCACGAGAAAGAGGGAGAGAGGGGGGTTGGAATAGACCAGTTTGTGTAGGTTGGGTCAAATAGGTACTCTGTACTCATCGATCTCAAATATAAATCGACAATTGCAATTTGCCAACCGTATTTCCTTCCTGAAAAGACGAATTAAGTTGGTCGTGCGTCAACCTCATAGAAACCTAAGCTGCAAAATTTTGTTCCAGGCAAGATCACCTGGGTTAACCTGGTGCTTCAACCGACATGACATGCAAACTAAAATTCTATTCTCTAGTACAAGCATGGTATCGTGTGTTGGCGATATATCCCCGACACATGGAGATAAATCAAGGTGTCACTAGGGGGCAATACAAAACCCCCAGCAGCAATACGATTTTTTCTAAAAATCGACGATAAATCGTCGAAATATCGCGATATATCGTCAAAAGATCGATATATCGCGATAAATTCTCAAAATATCGAAATTTTTTAAAATTCAAAATTTGAAAAAATCGCATTAAGTACTCTCTCTCTCATCTAAAAATGTTAAAATATCTCTGCGATGACCGATGACTATGATTTCTTCAATTTCTTTCCTTTCTCTTTCTCTGCAGACCGGAAACCGACGACGGAAACCATGGCGTGAAGGTGACCTGAAGAAGCCGTTAATCTCGTGCTCTCTCTCATCCCTGCGATCTCTAATCACTCTCTCAGTCTCTTCCACTGCAGACCTCTCTCTCTCTCTCTCGACACCCTCATGACTCTCTTCCGCTCTCTTTTCTATGATCTCTTTCTCGGTCTCTCCCACTACAAATCTCTCTCTCTACACCGCTCTTGGTCTCTCCCACTACAGATCTCTCTCTACACATGTTAGCTCTGCACCATCTTCTCTCTCTTTTTACAAAAATCTCCAACGAACCCCTTTTAACTTTTACTTCATCTCTCTCCCACACGGCCACACATATAAATCATGGATTTTGTTTTTTTTTTTTTTTTTCTCAAAAAGTCGACCAAAATGTCGCCTGTGTCGCTGGGCACCGACATGGCGAACCAGGCAACATTTTGGTCCTTGAGTACAAGCTGGGGTGGAGTCAGGATTTAATTAACACAGGAGGGGCCAAGTACGTACTGATATTTCACACAAAACAAATAAATTTTCTACCTATTATCTTTAGGTTACAAAATTTTCCAATTGAGAGTCAGAATACTAATATTTCACAAATGGAAAGAAAATCAACACGAAAATTTCAAAATTCTCAAAAGTGACTTGAAGAATTTTCAAAAAACTGGGAGGGGAGAGCATGGCTCCCTGGCCCCAATGTAACTCCCAACTCACGAGTGCAAGTCAGAGCAATTTACATACCATTATTGGTTTGATCAGCCCCACTGAACAGTCCACAACAAAAATTAAGAACCCAGTGATGGTCTTCATGAAACCTACAAATATTATTGGGGAAGAGTGCGTAGGAGAAATGCTCTGTCCTCTTCTCGACTCTACTTATGTGCAAGCCTCCTACACTAAGTTCACCCCTTTGATTTCAATTTTGACTTGTCGAAACTCGTAACCGATTGACACTCTTATCTTATGTGAGCCTGACCATCTTTACCAAATCCGGAACTACTCTAACCCACATTCCAAAACAACTTCCTTAAAATATATATATTCATTTATTAACAAAAGATTAAGAAATAAATAAAAGGATGGAGAGGATAACCCACACGTAAAAGTAAACCCATTTCCATGTCCTTCAATATTTTCAGTTGCGTGGCTTCTTTGAGAAGCCAATCTCATCTCATCTTGTATACATCACATGTATAATCCACACCTTCATAAGTTAATATAATCCGTCAATTCCTCCACCAAGTGAGGAAGAGATAGCCATAAGATAACCATCTCATAAGATAACCATATCAATTAATTCAACGGTGGATACTGATTGTTGACTCCATTATACGAAATTGAATGCGTCTCTGTCTTTTCTTTCTTGTTTCATTCTTATACACGTATGTAGAAATTAGAATGTAGGTAGAGAAGGTGGGGAGGTTTCTTGTAATAGAGGAGAAGTCTACGTGAAGAAATAAAAATAGATTTATTTGGTACTGTTCTTGTAACAAAAAATTTCTATTTTAAAGATCTATATACGTGTGTGAATTGCTTTAAAGACACTCTAGGGTGACGTTGGACCTGAAAATTTCTCAGCTGAAACGTCTCTAAATCTGACGAATCAGGTTGCCTCATCTCCACTCAAACACCTTTTAATATTATTTTTTTATTTTTTTTTCTCTTTAATGGCGGTTTGGATTTTTACAGACCGGATCAGAAACTCTTTTGAACAGTTAAAAAGGAACTAAAATTCTCCAAAAATATATCAGCATCACAAGACTTGAGTTCCAAGTAACTCATTTTTTTATATTTCTAGAAAACTCACTCTTTCTCTTCTTCTTCTTCGTCTCATGTTCTCATCCGTTGCTCATACTCTTAGACAGGTTTGATTTAGAAGAAAGAGAAAGAAAAGAAGAAAAAAAGTTGCAGAAAGAGATCAATACCTTCCCTAACCACCAGTAAGAACTGGGTTCTGAGGGAGAGAGAGAGAGAGAGAGAAAGAAGACGTCTTTCCAGCTTCTGTGCTTTTACTGTTCTCTTTCTCTCTTTGTCTCTCTTTGTCTATCATAAACACATGAGATATTGCTTATTTTGGAGAAGTGGAAGAGAGGGGAGAAGGGGAGGAAGATTTACTGTGGGATGGGAATAAGAGGAAGAGGAAGAAGGATATGGCATGGTGCAATGACTGCAACGATGACAGAGCTGTTGTTGAGCGGCAGAGCACTTCGCCGTCAACCACCACTACCGCCGCCGCTCTCATCTCTCATGACAAACATGTTAAAACCCATTTCACCATCTGTCCTTCGTGTGGTCACCGGATCTCATCTCATGAACAGGTAGGGGTCTCTTTGTTTTCTTAATTTGAAATAGAAATAGTTAGGTTTGGATGAATTTTAATAATATATTTTTATTGAATTTAGGCGGGAATTCATGAATTGCCGGGTTTACCGGCCGGAGTGAAGTTTGATCCAACGGATCAGGAGTTGCTGGAGCATTTGGAGGGGAAGGTGAGATCAGATATTGGGAAACGTCACCCCCTCATTGATGAATTCATCCCAACCCTAGATGGGGAGAATGGGATATGTTATACTCATCCGGAGAAGTTACCAGGTGATCAAGATCTTCATGCACATTACCTCTTAAATCTTTAATTATGGCTCGTATAATTGTAAGTGATTACACCATAATCACCTAATTCCCTATGACAACAGTGGATTGTGAAATGGGATTCCCTGAATTATGTTGCTCAAAATGTAACTTCCAACTTCCAACTCCCAACTCTTGTCCTTTTTACTGGCATAGATGGAAGAGCCCTAGCTGTATGAGTATTGAGAGGATTTTAGCACTGTTACTATGTTTTTAGAGTGCTAAATTTCTTAAATATCTCTTCTAAAATTATTTCACTTTAACTCAACTCAACTCGCACAATTTTGGCTTTGAGAAACATTTTCAGTAACTATTAATTTTTTTTATAAATTTCAATTTAAGTTGCAAAAATCATTGGAAATAAAACAGTTTTATCAAATGGTTTTTTTATTGAATTTTTTCTTCTCAAAGAAAGAAACACCAAAAACTGTTTTGGGGTCCTTGGCCTGTTTTTTTTTATCTCTTTTCTTTTTTTTCTTCTTTTCCGGGTACAAGCTAGGGAGCTCTCTATATATATAGGGGATGAGAATGTTACATATTGCCTTTGTCAAGATTGGAAACCACAACCACTGCATTAAGAGGTGTTAGTCTGACCAAGCAACCCCGTTAGCAGGGTACTTAATTTTTCAGGTACTCTTGCATATGAGGGTTGACCGATCTCTTGTATTCCATTTGCTTGAATAGCTGTATATAAATGGGAGACATGATTCATTAACTTTATGTGTGACTGTGGGCATTCAGGAGTAAGCAAAGACGGCCTAATTAGGCATTTCTTCCATCGACCTTCAAAAGCATACACAACAGGGACTCGGAAGCGAAGGAAAGTGCACACAGATGCTGATGGTGGAGAGACTCGCTGGCACAAAACTGGTAAGACTAGACCAGTTTTTGAAGGAGGGAGGGTGTTGGGGTACAAGAAGATACTAGTTCTCTACACTAACTATGGGAAGCAAAGAAAGCCTGAGAAGACAAGCTGGGTGATGCACCAATATCACCTTGGGAATAGTGAGGAAGAGAAAGACGGAGAATTAGTAGTTTCTAAGGTCTTCTATCAAACACAACCTCGGCAATGTGCTTCAGTTGCCAAAGATTCACTTTCAGTTGACAATTCAAATAATTTAGGGGACACCTCAGCCCTAGTTGATTACTATAACCCCTCTCTAATCTCCTTTGATCAAGGAAGCAATGCTAGAACAAACCCTTCTCAGCTCATACCAAATTTCGTGGTCCACACTGATGGCTCTTCATTTCTCCATTGAAGCATCTCTGAAGCAATGCTAGAACAAACCTTTCTCAGCTCATACCAAATTTCGTGGTCCACACTGATGGCTCTTCATTTATCCGTTGAAGTATCTCTGGAAGCAATGCTAGAACAAACCCTTCTCAGCTCATACCAAATTTCGTGGTCCACACTGATGGGTCTTCATTTCTCCATAGAAGCATCTCTCTCTCTCTCTCTCTCTCTCTCTCTCTCTCTCTCTCTCTCTCTCTCTCTCTCTCTCTCTCTCTCTCTCTCTCTCTCTCTCTCTCTCTCTCTCTCTCTCTCTCTCTCTCTCTCTCTCTCTCTCTCTCTCTCTCTCATAGTTCTAACCAGCATTGCAGAAGAGTCCTGAAGGGTAACAACTGAAGTGAGGTGGCTGTTTGTTGTTGTGTAGTATTGAGAATAAGTTATTTCCATTTATAATTTCAGCAGGAGGGGGGGAGGGGATGGAATAAACCAAGGTGGATTCTTTAGGAGTAGAAAGCAAATGAAGATTCTACTTTAACATTTTTTTTTTCTTCCTTTTTAAGTAGTTATAGTAATTAAGTATTCTATTAGGACTAGTGGGATTTAGTTACCTCAGACAATACTTGGGTCATGGCCCTTTCTTTGTTTGGTAGAGAAATATATGACTGCATAACTGTACAAAAATGATTCTTACTATCACTACTTTGTTTTTTTTTTTTTTTTGGTCAAATACTATCACTACTTTGTTCTTTGAAAATTTTATTATGTAATAAATTTAGTTCTCTTTGGTTGAACTATTCAAGCAAACGTTGTTATTTGCCTACATGGAGTTGTCCTTGCTCATTTCTGAAAAAAATTCAAATGCCTCCCATGCTGTCCCAATTACTGGATTATGGTCCTTGGGTTCTGTTGGCATGTTCAGTTCACAGAATCATAGTTAGGTTGGAATTCAAAATTTTAGTTGAGGCTCTGATGGTTTGCTGAATAATTTATTCTGGGAATTTTTGCATTGAATAGAACTAGAAGATTGTTTCTAGCTGTAAAAAGATACCAACGTATAAATTAAGCTTACGATGTAGAGAGATTCCTTTGCTTGCTTTTTGTTTTCTATAATTATAAACATGGTCGACCAACTTCAGATCCATTTGTCAACTTTTGGTGCTAGAGGAACAATGTAGCTTAGAGGACACTCCAAATCACACTGCTTTGGCAAATGGATATTCAAATAAGAGGTGGTTTATTGTTCCAGTTGTTTTGCCACTTCTGCGGCAGGAAAGGTCTGTGAGAATTTTCTTTACCTGACTACATTTTTGGGATAGCTTTATATATACATATACCTTCGTGACTTCACTAATAGACAGTGGTCATTACCAACTGTGAACCCTTGATGGTAAAAAAGAGTGGAGTTATGGAGGTGCATGGGAATGGATCAAACCCTTCTCCATGGACCATAATGAGTTAGAGATGTAAAACAATTGTAATTAGGATGAGGAGGTGTGAAGGGGAAGGGAATTAGATGGAGAATGTTGCTAACCTGAGCATGGATTCTTTTCCCATAGAAAATAATAGTATTTCCTTCCATGACTGGAACTGGTTTTTATTCCAAGAATTTTCTGTCCATAATTAGCCGATAACCTTCCCCAAATAGAGTTTTATTAATGCTAGGGTAGTCGTGTGTGTTGGAGAGATTAACATCTGTTTCCACCTATGGATTTGAATACCTAATATATGCAACATAAAATGATTGTATGACTTATTTTCTTAGGAAATTTGCACTCATCAGCACGTAATAATTTCAGTGGAAAACTAGGAACCTGACCTACTATGTGTATGGCAAAATTCCCAGAGACAACTCTATACTAATAAAGTTTCTCTATATAGACATGTAGAGATCCCATGAAGCCAATTTGAGCTACTTTGTAGGAAAACCAATACGCAAGGGAAGATGTTTTGATAGACCAATGATTCGTGAGGATTTTTTTATGTAAACAGGGAAGAAAAGGGAAGAAAATGAATATCTCTGATGGGAGGCTAAACAATATGCTAATGTAAATTAAAGCAACAAACACAGCACTAATGGATCAAGCATTCAACAAACATACCACAACAGACAAAGGTTTTTTTAACGTGGAAAAACCACGGGACCGTTATCGGAGTCCACCCAAATTTCCACTATCACTAATAATTGGCATACAATCAATATTTCATATCTAGATAACACTAGAGGAAGACAAAGTCACAACCACATCATCAAAGAAATAAAACTCAGAGAACGAATGGAGAGAAGTTACCAAAGAGGCTTCCCGAGAACTATGGTAGAATGATATTCTGACCGTTGGATATGAAGAGCTAGGTGCCACGACCATTCCCTTCAAATTTCACTTCATTCTAGCAACATTTCACCGTCGGATTCGCAGGAGAATCAAAAAATCCTCTTCTTCCTTTTGAACTTCCCGTTTCTGTTCTCTCTCTCAACTTTTTATTTCTCTCTCCTATTGTGCAGCTACTTCTCAAATCCAAAAAACCCTATTTGCTTTGCTTTTTGATTCTTCTAAAAAAAACTGGGCCCCACATTATTTCAATTGGCCAGACCTAAGGGTGTCAATTTGTAGCCCAAACCGTTAAAACCGAACCGCACCGGCCCGTTATAGCCCGAACCGGCCCAAACCTAACCTTAATGAGCCGTAATTGGGCTAAGGGTGGTGGAGCCCGCATCAACCTGAAACTGAACCGCAACCCGTTATAACCCGTTTTGTAATTTTACATTAAATAATATTTGAATTGTTATATTACCATTAGGTAGTTAGTATAGACAATAAAAAAATTAAGCATTAATTCAAAGATCAAATAGTCATTTTACTACTTAATATCTAGGTTCTTGATTTCTATAGAATGGGTGGTTTTTTTTTAATGGAAATTGACCAATAACAACTTTGCTTTTCATATAATTTTCGCTTTTGTTGTAAGATACTCAATTGTTTCTTCTTGTTCTTTTTCTTACACACCATAAACCGTTAGCCAACCCGAGTCTAAACCGTTAACCCAAACCGTTAGTTAGCCCAAACCCAAACCGCACCAAACCGAAACCGGCCCGAAACCGTTATTTTGCTAATGGGTTGTGTTTGGGCTAGGTGTTTTTCAGCCCAAAACCGTTAAGCCCAACCCGAAACCGCTCCAAACCGCACCGTTGACACCCCTAGATGGACCCAACAAATCTCCCCCTTCGTGCCCATGAGGGAGGAAACCACAACTTGACTCCTGACTCCCCCCCCCCCTTCAAACTTCTCCGGTAACAATCTTTGTTAACATGTCAGAGGCATTTTTATCTGTGTGAATTTTCACAATCTATAACAACTCATCTTCTACTACATCACGTAACCAATGATATCTTACATCAATGTGTTTTGTGCAAGAGTGATATGTTGTAGAGTTCTTGCTCAAGTCTATAGCACTCTGACTGTCACAGTATACCACATGTCTTGCTTCAAACCCAATTCTTGGAGAAATCTTTTCAACCACAACATTTCTTTCCTTGCTTCTGCAATGGCGATGTATTCAACCTCAGTCGTAGACAAAGCCACACATTTATGTAGTTTGGACTAGCAAGAGATAGCTCCCCCTGCAAAAGTAAGCAAATACCCAGAAGTTGACTTTCTACAATCAAGGTCACCCGCCATGTCAGAATCAATATACACTTCCAAGATTGGATCTGAACTTCCAAAGCATAAACACAATTTGGAACTTCCTCTCAAATATCTGAAGATCCACTTCACAGCTTCCCAATGATCTCTCCCTGGATTATCAAGAAACCTGCTCACAACACTAACTGTCTGTACAATATCTAGTCTAGTGCAGACCATGGCATACATAAGACTACCAACTGCAGATGAGTAAAGAATACCTGGCATTGCTTCTCTTTCTTGACTGGTAGATGAACATGATTGCTTACTTAGTTTAAAGTGACCGGCAAGAGGCGTGGTTATAGGCTTAACACCCTGCATGTTGAACCTTTTAAGCACCCGTTTAACATATTTTTCTTGTGAAAACCATAGCTTCCTAGCCTTCCTGTCACAAACAATCTGCATGCCCAATATTTGTCTGGTTGGCCTTAAGTCCTTCATATCAAAGGACTTGAAAAACTGTTCTTTCAACTTCTTAATCATATCTGCATCTTGCCCAATGATCAACATGTCATCGACATAAAGGAGAAGAGCAATGGACTTACCATCTAGAAATTTTCTAAACTATGCCCAAGGACCACCTGAGTCCTCTTATACCCATTTGCCAGGATAAGTGAGTCAAACTTCTTGACCGTGCAATGGTGCTTCTTTAGACCATAAAAGTTGGACTTTAATTTGCATACCAAGTGCTCATTATCTTTGACTTCAAACCCTTTTGGAAGCCATCATATAAATTTCTTCCCTTAGGGTACGATGAAGAAATGTCCGACCTTATCCTAAACCTTGACCCGGCCCGGGACCTGTTATGTTTATAGGTCCGAAGACCCAAAGTGGGGAAAAAATGACTCGATGGATGTCCCTTTTACAATTGATGATTTGGTGTCGAATCAAAGTCAGTGGCCATTGACGATGATGCCCCTTCACCACTGAGCAGCATTGTGACTGTCACTAGCTTCCTGAATCTCGCTTTATCTTGAAGAGGTTGAATTAGTTGAAATACCAATGAACTCTTGTGCTCAATCCAAATATTTTACCAACTCATAACTATGAGTTCTTATGCATGGACTCACTCGTATTGGAGAGCTTTAAACCACCTAACTCCATCTTGTTACCACTTTCTAAAAGCCCTCCAAATCCCCCTCGTCAAGAAGTTGCTGAACTATGTCTGGGAAACTTTCTGTTTGTCCGCATCTTGTGGACCGCCTAAGGTGAGCTTACTTCTTGTGGGGCCTAATGACCTCCCATTCTTGATCCTCACGACCATAGAATATTTGTCGAAATCCTGGATCATTAAGATCAACATGATTGACTTGCAGGAGTAAATCCTCACTCCGGGGAGGGGATGTGGGACCTTACATAGCCTTCTCAACATGCGTAGCTTCCAAACTCTGAAGTTGCTGAACTATTTCTGGATTTTCTTTGCAGCTTCATGAAATATTACATCTTTGGTCGAATCTTCTTTTGGTTGATGCCATCAACCAAGGACTCTTCATTTCCAGATCCCAAGAATATGCAAGGAACCGCCCATCGAGAAAAAGATGCTTTCTCCTTAGGATATGTCCTTCATCTATTCAAGTGAAACCTTTAGTGAACCTAGGAAGCGATATTTCACTCCCCACACCCTTTCCGAACACTCGAGAAGGAGTTGATGGAAACCTCTTCATCGGCTCCTCTTTGGCTTGGGTGATGATCTTCTCCCAAAAATGGTTTTGGCAAAATAGCCATCTTCAACATGCATCTCACTTTCTCAACAATTTTCCAATTGTATCTCTCTACTATCCCATTGTGTTGAGGGGTTTCAAGAACTGTTTTCTCATGTCTGATGCCATTCCTAGAACAATAGCTCTTGAACTCTTTTGATGTGTACTCTCCTCCATTATCAATGCGGAGACACTTCAAAAGTTTTCCTATTTCTCTTTCAGCCATGACATGGAATTGTTGAAAATAATGGAATGTCTGGTCTTTGGATTTCAACAAAAACAACCACACCTTCGTGATGCATCATCATCAATGAAAGTAATAAAATATCTATTACCTCCTAATGATGGGACCTCAAATGGACCATAATTATTAGAATGTACCAATTCTAATAAATTTAACTCCCTACCATGATGCTTTTGAAATGAAACTCTATGTTGTTTACCAAATAAACAATAATCACAAGGATTTAAAAACATACCTTTGGCAAGAGGAATTAATGATTTCTTTGCTAGAACCTACAGCCCCTTGTCACTCATGTGACCCAGTCTCCTATGCCATAGATCAGGTAAGGAATCATCATCTGCTGCATTCAATCCACCTTCACATATTCTCACTCGTGTCTTGTACAAAGAGCAACAAACATCTCCTCTAGCAACCACTAATGACCCCTTGGTGAGCTTTCATTTTTCATTACTAAAGGTACTCTCAAATCCTTTTCTATCGAAGGCAATCCCTGAGATTAAATTGAGACGCAAATCAGGAACATGCCATACATCTTCCAAAATGAGTGTGTAGCTCATGTTTGTCACTATACAAACATCACCAATACCCACAATATTGTAGGCACTAGTGTTCCCCATCCTCACAGTTCCAAAGTCTCATGCTTTGTATCTAGTGAAGGACTCCCTAATAGGAGTAGCATGATAAGAAGCACCTGTGTCAATAATCCATTCAACCTGATGATCTAACACATGCAAGTCATCTACTTAGTCATGTCAACTCAGATCCAAATGCGTCCATTCCTCGCCCCTGGTGATCCTTTCCGGTATCCTTCACATTAGAGTTAGCATAGTCCTTGACTACGGACTCATCAACCCTATTGGTCATCCACAAATAACAGACGGGAAGCTCTCATGTCCCCTCACGGATTGGTTATTGGTCTTGAGCGCCCATGAGCCCAAGTCTACTATTTGCAACCCTACCAATAAATGGCCTCTCACGAGTAACCACAATGTGATTCATGTCCTCTCACGGATTGGTTACCGGTCTTGAGCGCCCATGAATCCCCATTGCTACCACGGGTCGTTCGGTCTCAATACCCTTCCGAATCGGGTATGATATAACAAGGGTATTCCTATCCAAACACTGCTAGACAACCCTAGGTATGACAATCAATAATTCGTGAAAGTGTTAAAGGGCATCATTGGAAACATCCCATACTATTCCCACTGATGTCCAAGGACAGAAATGTCAAAAGGACACTTCCCAATCCCATATCATACCTATTCAATCACATTCTCAGATCAGTCACAACATACACAACCAATATCTCATCATATAGAAAGATTCACATAAACATGATCAATCGCATATGTAACTAATAAGAATAAGTATTCCTAATTAAAAGAATACATGAACATGATGCTGTTGTAGTCAACGTACTTACATCAGTAATAGAATAATAAGAAAATACATTTATGGTAGTGAATATAAGAGAATCCAATAATAGAAACTAAGATTCACACAATCTATGTAATTATGGAAATAACTGTCCTTACCTTAAATAGCTTTGATGAATATCCAAAGATCAAAGAGAGAGGTTCCTTAGCAAATAAACCCTAAACAATCATAGATACAATATTAGGAAAGAGGCCTAAAAGATCAAAGATAACGAATCAAATCGAGCGAAAAACAGAGCTACTGACTTGCTTGGTCGATTGGGTGGTAGCTTGGTCCAGTCGACCAACCAATTGACCACCTGAGTCAGTACGAAGCAAAAATGTGAATTTTGATTCGAAACTCAATCTACAAGATCCAAAACTCTACAAAACTTGGAGGAAACTTCTAGAACAGTATTCTAACACTAAAGTAGTATAGATTAGCCACTAACAATGATCAAAAACACAACTTACTAATTTGAAATCAAGACTCTATAATTTGGTAAAAATCCCTAGTTTTCGATGAAAATATACTATGAATCCAAAGGAAAACTAAAGAAGATTAGATCTCATTCTAGTAGAGGACAAGCAAGAGATCATACATGAAAACATCATGCAAAACAGATCTATCATGCTTAAGAAATTGAATCTAGTGAGTGATCATGGTTTCATGAGGGTTTTACAAGGATCATGGCGAAGATCAATGTAAATGTCATAAAACCTTGAGAATGGAAGGAGATCAATGAAGTGATGGTTGCTAATAGAGAATGCAGCATCATCTTCATAGTCTCATCACAGAGATTAAGACATAGTAAGAATAAATCACAACACATAAGAGATCACTAACCTTTGATTGAAGAATTGGAGATGAGAGGCTTGAGATGTTGCAAAAGTTCTTCGAATTCACCAAGGAAAGCTTTGAGAGAGTCTTTCCACGTTCCCTGAGAGTTTTGGAGGTAGAGGACACTAAGAAATACAAAGTTCACTTAAATAGAGAGCTAAAAACCCTAAACAGAGGATTTTCTCAGATTTCTGGCTCTGTTGGTCGATTGGTTGGTTGATTGGCCCAATTGACCACCCAGTCAACCAAGCCGTCCAGCATGGCCAAGACAGGCAATTGAAGGCCCAACTCAAGTCCAAACCTAATGAGCTTCTCCCAACACAACATATGACTTACCTAGTATAGAGAAATGCCTTCGAATATGTCTAACTATACTTCAAGTCCATCAACTAGACTCATCTTCAACAAGGTGTAGTTTCCTTTCTAGTTCTGAACAAACTTCCAAGTATGGAACACCATCATCAACTTCCATGGGTTCTGGGCCAAATACCATGTCTTCCACTGAGATGGCCCATAGTTGGCTTCTTCCTTTACTTCTGGTCTTCGGACCTACAAACAATAGGGTTAGGGAGGGTTCGAATCAGCTCTCTCGTCCAGGTTGGGAACCCAAAGGAGGTATGAGAAAGGAAGAGAGAATTTGGAAGACATTTTTTCCACTTCGGTGTGGCAAATATGGGAAACATAAAAGGAGGGGCCATTTTGCAGGCGTCTTTGACGGTCGGGAACTCCTAGCAATTGCTTCATGAGAAACCTTATGCTTTTGGGAAGGGGAGGGAGAAGTGATTCTACCCTCAGCAGCACTCCCTGGTTGTTCCCTAGGGTTTGAGTGAATGGAGGACAAGCAATGATCGATGATCCTCTCATTCTTATCGCTCGATAGCTCAACTAAAGCCGAAGGGCTAGGCTGGTTAGCAGAATCATCTCCTTCAATCATTCAATCAACTAAGTCATCATCGAAGGTGTTGCCACTAGCCATTAAAGGAGGCAAAATAGGTTCTAAAGTTGGGTTTAAGAAGGAGAACGTTTGGAAACCTAAAGTAGGCTACGGGAAAGGTCACGAATCCGAAAAGAAAAAACGAGGGATAGAAGAAGAAACAAAAGATGAAGACTAGGGAACTCACTTGATTTAAGAACGAGTTGCAGATGAAGGCTGGAAGTTGCAGATGGAAATTGGAAGCTTGTGATTTCGAAGAACTTGCTGGAGACTTCAAACACAAGCTAGTTCACAAAATGACAAGGTAAATTTGGAACTAAAGAGTGAGGGGGTTTAAATAGATGTGACAAGATTTTGGACGAACGAGATCAATTCAATCAACGGACCAGGCTGAACAACGGTTCAAGTGGTGCTATTCAATGAACGAGACGTTGACGGTTCAAGAAGGGGCCGTCATAATGGTGCTTGCTCCCTAAGGCCACGTGGTGTTAGGCGTACGGGTTATGAAAAGTGGACGCAGCTCAATGAACCTACCGTTGCGCAAGAAAAAGTAGTAAATGCAATGTTTGGAGAACGAGAGGACGTTTGGTTTTTTGTGTATTGTGTTCGATGATTGTGATAAAGAAAAAGCAAGCCAAGCCTTTAATCATTTCATCCTGATCACTTGGCCTAGGGGGCTCATGATAAGAAAAAATAATAGTGAACCTGATTCAACCACAGTCTAGTTAAGGAACCCCGTCGGGACTGGTTTAAAGGTCAAACCAACAAGTAGCATGGGGTGAAGGAACCCGACAATTACAGAAAGAAATGTGCTCCTGTGAAATTCGGGATACACGATGATGCCATACAAGGCTCCAAAAGAGGGGGGAAACCCTATGATCGGATAGCCACCAAGAAGGATCTTGAACGAATACAACGATTGAGAGTAAAATGTAAACCCTATATAAACTAAAGGGACGCACAAAGCAAGGGTATCTAAGTCATTTCCCTCCATTATCATTATTCAATTAAGCTCTGCAACTAGCCAGAGCTTTGTGGTGATCCATTGCTAACTTAACCTTCGGAGGTGGCTTCCTGACTACGGAGTCAGCCCATGTAAACCTTGTTTTGCAGGCAAGCATAGAGGAATCTGAAGGCTAGTCAAGTTTTGGACACATCAGCTTGGTTGTTGAAGCCTTGTGATCTCAAAGAGTACTCCTTAATTAGCTTTGAGAAGAATGAATCCTCTGGTTCTAGTAGTTTTGCTGGTGTGCTCCACTACCCTTTTTGTTCACATAAGAGGAGGTTAGTTAAACAATCAATTACTTCCACTTTTCTATTGTTGAATTTCAACATTTTTTAACTGATAAATCAAACTTAATCAAAGCTTACCTTCACTAAGAACTAGAACAAGATCGTTATCTATAACCATGTGAATTCTGTGAGCTATAGTGACAACTGTACAATCTTTGAATTCCCTACTTATAGTCTTATGTATCACACCATCAATTGCATAGTCAACAAAGGTTGTGGCTTCATCTAATATTGTAATGCTACTTCTCTTTAATAATGCCCTTCCAGGAAAGAATAGTTGCCTCTGGCCCACACTCTAGTTCTTGCCATTCTTCACCACTATGAGAAACTAAAAAAGTTAGTAATTTAAACTCATTTGGGCTTAAAATTTAGGAATGATTTCAATCCATGTATTCAAACAACCTGTTGAGTCCAACTTCTCTTCCTTTGCACGCTCTAGATCTCCTACTTGACACTTATCTAGAACCCGAAATTTCACCAAAAACTAAAATTTCCTCTTCTATGAAAAATATATATAAATTTTCCCACCTTTTCAAGCTTTTTCATTTGTTTTGGAAAGTCAACAAGTTACTTATTATAAATAAGATAGATATTTGTTAGAAGTAGCAACACTTGAATAATAAGTAGCAGCAGGAGACCCAAAGAAAAGCTCTCATTTGAGAAACAAGGCAGAGAAGCCAAAGAAAAGCTCTTCTGCAACTGATATGGAATCTCCTACCCAAGCAATCAATATTGTGAAATCCCACGGATTTTTGACCCTTTAACCAATGGTTTCAAGACCGTGAACCCTTAACTCGAGTAGATGACAATTGTGGACCATTCAAGGTAAGCGGGAGGGCCCTTCCATGCTCATTTGGGGTTATTTCCTCCAAAATTTCATCATGAATAATTATTTTATTCATCCAAAAAAAAAAAAGGTAAGCTTGGAGGTTCCATGGAAGTGGATGACCTTGTAGAAGACTTGCTCACTCTATTAGAGTTTAGAGGAGAGAGAATATCAATCAAGAAGGCTTAAAAAGAAGGTTTTGGCACTTCCAAAAACCGATGGAGGAAGGCTTAAATGCCAAGGTAAAATACACCCATTGAGTAGGTCTTAAAATGACTTTTCTACCCATCCAAGAACCACCAAAATTGGCCCCCGCATGAGAGAGATAGAGGGCAGGTTGATTGGAGCCGGTTTGAATGGCTAGTTCGACTGCCCCCTACCCAAGTATGGGGTAGAGTCAGCATTTTGGGCCAAAAACCCTATTTTAAGTTCCCAACTCCTCATAACATATTTCTTATTGCTGGAGTGGGGCTGAGGGATTGGGAAAGGAGAAATCCAGGGAAATTGGTGGATTCCTTCCATGCGGCGTCACATCGAAGCTCGAATCATCACGTTAACTCGTAGAAAGGTAAGAATTCATGAAAACCCTCTTTTCCAACCTAGTTTTCATGGTATTTGTTAGTTTTGTATGCTATTTGGTGGTTGTTGGTGGTGTTGAGTTGTATTGAATGCTCCCCCTTGTTTCTCTTTGTGTCTCCCAATATCCTTGAGAGTTGGTTTGTGCAAATCTTTGCATTTGAAACCATTTT
Source organism: Hakea prostrata (assembly GCF_041222555.1). Lineage (NCBI taxonomy): Eukaryota > Viridiplantae > Streptophyta > Magnoliopsida > Proteales > Proteaceae > Hakea > Hakea prostrata. The sequence goes on from NC_142600.1 coordinate 59,321,161, forward strand.
GAACCTCTCTAACGCCTGCAGGTAGACACAAAAAGCCAAATTTGGGGTTTTTCATTGGAGACATAATTGGGATGTTTGGATGGTACATTAGGGACCCTAATATATTGAAGACCCCCAAAGTCCCATTTCAAATCAAAGTCGAAATCGGAGAGTTTGCTCACAACCATGATAGGTGGGGGGGGGGGTTGACTAGCCGGTTGACTAGTCCTGTAGACCTATCCAACCGCCCCTATGTTGGTTGTGTGTTTTGGCCTTCTTTTTGAACCTTGACTGATCCTCGATCGTTACTCACTTACTTTCTTACGTACCTAGGGTTATTTTGGTCTAATTGAACTCTCTTTGGTGAATCTTTCGGGACTTTGAAGAGCATTTTTTACTTTAACAGGTGAGGAAAACACTTAGCCATATCTTGTGTACTTGTTGGTGCTATTTGAATCTTCATTTATATTGCTATCTTGTACTTTATTATAAATTGTGTGTGACCTTGCGCAAACGAAAGGTAATGTTATTCTATGTTTGTTTCTACTTTCAAATTTCATGAATTGTAATATGGGAATGATGTGAATGTGTGGTTTTGATGATGGGACTCTGTCCTCTTGTATGCATATGCCAAATAGGGTTGTGGGTTCTCCCATTCCCCTAGCAACTCTCTCTCTCTCTCTCTCTCTCTCTCTCTCTCTCTCTCTCTCTCTCTCTCTCTCTCTCTCTCTCTCTCTCTCTCTCTCTCTCTCTCTCTCTCTCTCTATATATATATATATATATATATATATGCACTTAAACCTAAGTACATGGATACTAGGTGTAGTTGTGTTGGTTAGGTAACCCCATGAGTGCTACTATCCTTCCGATAGGGGTATTGAAGCTGAGTAACCCATGATGTCAATGGTTGGGTCCTATGAGCATCAAGCAAGCCCACTACCATCATGAGATTGTAGGGTTTGATATGTATAGTGTTGGGCTAGTGTCACTTTCAGCGCGATGTGCTATTTTTAAGGGAAAGCCACGAGAGAGTCCACCTATACATATGTGGATGACCATAGGGTTGAGGAATGGAATCCAATAGATGCCTCCCATTGAGGATGTCATTCCTAGGTGGAAAAGGATATTGAACCAATAGATGCCTCCCGTTGAACAATGATATCCGGACCACATGTAGTACGAGACCATATGACCATGCATTGGGCCTAAAGTTATCATTGATACATGTCAGTTCTCAAGCCAAATGGTGATGTGATAGAGAGTGGTGACTGATTCCCCAGCCATGGATTGATGTGACTTGACCCAACAACCATGGAGAACTCATTAGACATCTGTTGTTGAGCGAGAGTGAAAAGACTGCCCAGAGGAGGTTGGTGTATAGTTTTATGCATGTATACCATAGAGACCTCATGATTAGAGTTAGAAGCACGATTGCATATTCATTTATTATTCATCTTATTATTATAGTCATATATATTTGTTGTGGAGAATTGTGAATGGATGCTTGATATGTAGTTAAGTTGACCTCACTAAGTTCTATTGAACTCACTCCTTTGTATACATATGTTTTTAGATCTTGCCACAAGTTATGAGGACTCCATTCAAATGGAGGATCTGTCGCATGAAAATCACTTTGAGGAAGCGGTTTGCGAGAAGTTGAACTCCCATGGAGCTTCTTGCCCATGCCCGTATTGCTCCTATGGAGTCGGGTACTAGTGAAGGTTCGGCAATGTCTTTGGAGATGATAGCATCCCTCATAGCCTTATGTTATGTCATTGCCATTGAACCTACAGTGAGGGACGATGCCGTTATCCGTCAAAGAACCTAGATTTTTGCTGCAAACAATTCTTTCTTTAAACTCTAATGATTAAACTTGATTAACTTCGGATAATGATTTAAATTAAAATTCTCAAATGACTTTAATCGTATTTGATTATTTGATTATTATAACTTTGAATCTTGATACTTTAATTTATTCTTGTCCTTTGATTATGCTATGTTGTATGGAGGTATGGATTTGGCCGTGAACCTTGGTCCTATGGTGTATCACCCCCATGGGTATTAGGGTATGACAGGATACAGCTAGGTGGGGTGTGACAGAAGTTGGTATCAGAGCACATGTCATTTACAAATCCTAACTCCTATATGATGTAGTAAGGGCATCTTGAGTCATCAATCCTTTGATGAATCTATAGAACTAGAAGTGAATAATAGGCTAAACATGAACTTGAATAATTAAACATGACTTGTGCATAATGAAGCTAACTAAAATGATATACAATAAACATATGAAACCCAAAGTCACACAAGAATTAGTAAACAAGAAAGCGTAAGACACAATAATACATATGAACGATATTTTGTGCATAAGTGTTAAAGTTATTACAAACCCAATGTATCAAGTGTAAGTGCATGGACAAACACACATAATAAAAATAATAATACAAAACATAAGTCCAAATGTCATAAACTGAATTGAGTAACACAAGGATCAAACTGTCGTCAAAAGTAAGCCAAGACACTAACGATCAAAGAGGTGGTGGAGGTTAAGGCATATATTGGCTTAAGAAGTGCTCTGAGTGTATGATTGTTTGCTTGTGTCTAAAAATGCTACGTGAGTGCACGTGTCGCAATCAAGTAGTAAATAATAAGTAGAGTATCGATCCCACGGAGAATTTATTGTTAACTAACAATGTAAAAGGAGGCTAATTTAAACAAGATTGACAAAATTACTTTGTGATTAATGAACTAAATAAACAAAGGGCAAGTAAATTAAACTAGAGGTCTTAAATGGAGAATATTCAATAGAAGGAACTAAAATAAATGGTATGAATGTTGGGAATCAATTTCCCCTCCCCTAAATTTGAGCTACAGATGCTACAACAACGTTGCAACACAGGGAATTATCAAAGAACCTGGAACAAAATTGTATATGGGTATCTTCCAATCCACAAATACACTAACATCCTATTTCAAAGCCCTCATATTCCTATGGAGAACTGAATTGAGGATCCAAATTACGTCCGAGTTCCAATAATGGTTACGTGAGGTAGGTGAGTATTCCTACCCTACCTACTAATTAGCTAAACCCAAATAACGATTAAGCTAACTCACACTAGTCAACAATTATCTAGCTCTAATTAACTTTCCAATTAACTAAAACCCCAGCATTCACTCACGGATGGTCAATCAAATAAATGAAATTACTCACAAACTTGCATGCTGAATACATTAATCATAAATTGTGCTACAGCAAACTGGGTAATTACAGCTCCAATGACAGGTTCAGGTACTATTATCATCCTAACAAAATAAGAACTTAGCTCATATTAAAATTCAAACACAGAGAAATAAATGTATCCATTAACAAATTTAAGCTAGAATATGAAGAAGTAAGAATTATAAAACCAAATAGAAAACTGGGAGATGCTTCCACAATGCTCTAGCCTCCTATCTCCAGCAGGTCTTCTTCATGCACGAGCTCTCTGTCTCCTCTGTCTTCCTCTCCACGTTCTTCTCTTTCTTCCTCCTCTTTATTTTCCCCAATTTTCCCCCAAAGTGATAGGGTAAAAATGGGTTGTAGGATTAGAACATTCCCTTCTGATATCAAGGGTTGAGATCCTTCACGTATTGACAAGAAGAAAGTCCAATTAGTTAGCCCTTTTTAGTCATTTCACTAAGTGGTACCATGTGTGTTCAATCTGGGAATATTCTGCTACTGTGATGCTACAGCAATTTTACATCAAAGTGAGAAGATATGTTCTTTGTTCCTCTTCTATGTTTCATGTCATATCTTCATCCTTTATGGTTCTTTTCCTACAAAACCAAGAAAAAGAGGGCCGATCAAATCCATCCATTAATTCAAGAGAAACTCATGCATGAATGACATAAAAGACCTTTACAAAATTTAAAAACACTAAGACTCACTAAAACAAAATTTAATTGCAACTAACACTAAAACAAAGATAAAAATACTTATCTCAAGTATAAAATTACTAGAATTAACTCTATTTCATAGAGTTATCAATGACCCAGTCCTATATATCTCTCATCCAACGGACCATTTCCTATTGTTGAGTATGAATCTTTGTGATCCGATGATCCATGAAGTTCTGATTCTGTTCAACCCTCCCTAGGGTGGCCAAGAGAGTCACCCACTGAGAAGGAACAACCGCAAAAGCATTCAGTGTTGGTGGAGCTCTCCTAGTTAGGGAAGACTCTCCCTCCTCCATGTGGCGTATGGGTGGCATATTCTTCTCAAACCTCATCTCCCTTGCCATCCGCCTCCAAAACTGGAGAGTTGGGCCCATATTGAATGCCCATCTGAGAAAGGAGTCTCCTCCCAATGTTCTCACCTAGTTTCTCTCTCAGCTCCTCCCTGTCATTGAGGTCCACCCTAAAATGTGTAACTATGTTGGTCAAGATACGCCCGTATCCGAGGTTCGCCACAATAGGATTCTCTACCTGGTAAATCATAACTCACTAGATGATGTATGCAAGGTCAATGGGGTACCCTACATACAGGGCGAAAGTGACAAATTTCTGCATCAAGGAGATCTCATTCTGATGCCCACCCTTGGGCACCCTTGGGCACGATGTTACGACTCACTATATGAGAAATAAGCCTAGGAGAAGGAAGCATGCTCCTACCCTGACGCACATGATCACATTCATAGTTGCACAACATGGTAAAAATGAGAAATCTATCGATATAGTGGATGGACTCATCCCCACCTCTAGGTGGAATCCATCTCAACTCACTAGGTACATATGGCACTCCCAAAATATAAGTTAATGTCTTAATACCAAAATGGATAAATGAACCTCTCACCTAAGACTGAATGGATAGCATGGTGCCCCCTCCAATGATTGGATCCTCAATGTAAGTCATATTACTGTAGAAGTAACGGATGAGTTGTAAGCTGGTTCATCAAGGTCATGCATCCTAATCCACCTTAAAAGCCCCGAACCTCTCCTCGATTCTAAATGGATTCATGGGGTGAGGCTCAAAGAATCACCCTTACTCAATGGGTATGTCACAGAAGTAGTGGTTATAGCGAAACTCCGCCTCCGTAGTGTGGAATAGGTCAGGACATTGTATCCCTTGCCCACGTCCTCAACCACCCATGTGAGCATGCCCTCCACCGCAATGAGCCGTCCAAATTTTAAGAGAAAATCATGGAGAAATAAGAAAGGTGAAGAAAAGTGAATAGTGAAATGAATAGTGATTTTGTGGAAAATTTGATAGACGTAGCGAAAAAGATGCAGATCTGAGCCAAAATGCATGGGAAAGTAAGAGGATGTTGTGAATGAGGTAAATATACTATAATATTCAAAGTCCCATGCGTGAAAGTGTGGAAAGATTACAAATCTAGCATAGATCTAAGCAAAATCATAAAGAAGGGTATGGAGAGGAAGGTTACCTATGATTTCGCGGATAAAATGTTGTCGAATCCGCGTTCACACGTCACATTGAGCAATATTCACCCTAGAAATGTAGTGGAACCCTTCACCAGAGCCAAAGAACCAAGAGGAGCAAGAAAATGGGCCAGAAGAGAGGGGGCGGTCTCATTTATGCACCCGCCCTCTGGCTGGTCGACTGGCCCCTTTTGGGGGCTGTTAGATCAATCCAAGTGGATCAGCCCCGGACTCAGTCCTACTCAGCCTATGAGGAGGGCCGAGTCATTGGGCTGAGGATTGGGCAGTTGGACTGAATGGAAGATCTACCAGTTGGCCCCCTGGACCTTTTGGACCCGAAACTGAGTGATCGAACAAGTTCAGCCGGCCCATCCAACCAGCCCTAGTAAGGGTCATTTTGGGTCGTTTTGGGAGGTTGAAGTGTTTCATATGCTCAAATGGATTGTTTGCTTGGACTTAATGAAAAAGAATGGGTGATTAAGCTTGTGTTTTTATAAATTGGAGAATGGTGGAATTCTGTGGTTTTGCCATAATGGTTAACTTGAGAAACCAAACCGTTGGAAATGGCAATGCTAGCAGCTCTAGCCATGAAGAAGGGAGTGGATTTCTACCCCCACAAACCGAAGTGCCACTCCATCCCCAAGACGGTGACCTACTGAATGCCCCACCAGTGGTCACTACACAAGATGTATTGAATGTGATAATGAATATGATGCAACAACAACAGGCACAAATCAATATACTTATGCAAGGGATGCTTGCTATGGGTCAAGGGAACCAAAATACCCCTCAACGGAATGAGGCTGGTACCTCCACCCAAGGAGGGAATGATGGAACTTACGGTTTGGGACCTCACACTAAATTGATGGAACACTTTCTTAAGCTGAAAGTTCCCACCTTCACCGGGATCACCAAGGACCCCTAACTTCCAAGCAAATGGCTTAGAAAAATGAAGAAAGCCTTCCGTCACTTAAGGTACAATGAAGAGCAAAAGATATTGTGCACCAAACAAAAGTTACAACATGAGGCCGATGCATGGTGGAATGCCACACAACCTATCCTAGTGGTACAACATCAAGAGGTTACTTGGGAAGCTTTCAAGGAGGCTTTTTGTCAAAACTACTTTTCGGTATTCGTGAAAGATTCTAAAGAAGTTGAAATTTATGGCACTCCAACAAGGGTCTCCCTCTGTCTTAGAGTATCAACAAAAGTATGAAGAGCTTTTCTTTTTTTCCCCTGTGTTCATGAAAGCTGATGTTGAGAAGGCCAAAAAAATTTTCAAGGGTTTGAGGCCCACCATATGAACATGCATGGCCATCCAGCCCATAGTGAGATATACCCAAACAATGCAAGCGGCAAAGAAGATTGAGGAAGGAGAGAGAGAGAGACCTACCAGTTGCAAAGGAGTTGGCAAGCAAGGGAACCAACCCTTATGTGAACCGGAATCAAGGGAGGTTTAGTAGGCCCGCACCTTACCCCACCCCTCAATTTCAGCCAAGAGGTACAAGGTTTGGCCATGGAAAGAGTGGTTCCCCAGTGTGCTTGATTGGTGTCTCACAAGCCTTCAGGACTCATCTATGAAAATCCATGTCCTATCATAGGACCTAAGCCAGTAGCTCCGACAGCAACAACTCGAGGGCAAGCAGAAATCATTTGTTTCATTGTAAGAAGCCCGGTCATATGACCCATACATGTCCACAGAAAGGGAACCAGACTACTATAGCTTTTAGGCCAACTCAATACCCCCAAGTGGGGAAAGTGTACAGTTTGACAGGGACATAGATGGACCAAAGTCATGATGTAGTAACAGGTACATTTTTTATTGCTTCAGTTCCTGCAATTGTATTGTTTGACATTAGAGCATCACATTCATTCATTGCATCATCATTTATGAGGCGTGCCTCTTTACTACCTAGGAAACTGAGTCATGAGTTGGTGGTTAGTACACCTACTCATTCCACGGTAAAGCTCGATGAATTAGTCGGACCTTGTCCTGTGACTATGAAAGGAAGAAACATTGATGCCCATCTTGTGAAGTTGGACTTGAAAGATTTTGTTGCAATCTTAGGCATGGACTAGTTGATAGCTTACAAGGCAGTCATCTCATGTTTTGAGAAGAAAGTTCAATTTCATCCTGTTGGTGCACTTGTCTTTGAATTCCAAGGTGATTTGGGAAAGCACAGTGAGACGACTATAGTGGTTGCACTTCAAGTCAGGGAGTTATTTGGGGTGCTAAACTATGTTCTTACATAGGAGACAAAACATAAGAGAAGTCCATTGAAGACCTTGAGGTAGTGAAGAATTTCAAGGATATCTTTCACGATTAACAAAGAGAAAAGAGGTTGTCTGCAAAATTTTCGAATTGAGTTTTGGCTATTGCAAGTGGTGTTTTTGGATCATGTGTGTCTACTGAAGGAATAAGAGTAGACCCAAATAAAAGTCAAGGCAGTGGTAGATTGGGAACAACCCAAGACAGTCATTGAGATTTGAAGCTTCTTGGGACTTGCAAATTACTATAGGAGATTCATTGAAAACTTCTCCAGATTATCTACCCCAATGACGAGGTTGACAAGGAAGGGTTTGAAGTTTGTGTGGAATGAATCTTATGAGAAGAACTTCCAAGAGTTGAAGAAAAGGTTGACCAATGCACCCGTCTTGACTGTGCCTAAAACTCCGAACGATTGATAGTTTACACCAATGCATCAAAGATCGGTCTTAGTTGTGTTTTGATGCAGCATGGAAAGCTGGTTGTTTATGCATTGAGACAACTCAAGGAATATGAGCACAATTATCCCACTCATGAAGTTGGGAACTGTGGTATGTGATAAGCATGCATTTACCATTATTTATTTGATTTAATTCCCCAAACTTATTTAATTAAAGAGATCTAATTGAGTATTTTTGTGTATTTTTCCGAAATAAGGAGATTTTGTATATTAGAGATAATATGGAGTAAAGTTGGCAAATATATTAGATATTGGTGGATTTTAAATCATGGCATCCAATCTTGCTGCTCAAGAAATCATGAAAAGTGAGATCTTAGCCAAATGGAAATAGGTGGAGGCTAAGGAACAAAATTGGTAATAACGAAAATCGGGAAACAGACCTACCCAGATTGACATATCTCTCCGTATGAGCTTGATTTCGATGATTCAAGATGCTATGAAACATATTGAAAATATCTACAACTTCCAGTTTGAGTTTCCAAATTCCGAAATAATAAAGGCAAATCGACGGGAAAGAGGGGGACATGTGGCGGAGACATAAAGAGAAGCCAACCCGGAAAGAGGGGCGAAGGGCCCACCCCATGCTGAAGAAGAAGACCACACTCTCTCTCTCCCTATGTTTCATCTTTATTTTTCTTATGAACTTTGTAATAATGAGTAGCTAGTTCCTTTGCTTTGGGATGTAGATGAACCATGCTTATTTCATTAAGTTGATTGTTCTATATCTTCTAGTTGATTGTGTTTGAGTTTGGCCAAAGATGTTCTATAACCAGCGAACTAAGCGGCCAAGCCGCGAGGCGATAGCTGCGAAGATAGGGCATACCTAGGAAGACCATCCCTAATTGCTTTGAGTATAGAATTATATCGGTTAGGGAAAGCATTGGGGATTGAAACCAAAATCTTCACATATTCACGAGTTAATGTTTTACATTAGTTAATAAATTTAGTTTAAATTTAGTTTGTTAAAAACTTAGTAACAGCCTTTTAGTTCCCCATAGGACCCGATGCGCTAGATTAGTATAAGATTTTATTTTGATTGGTTAACGACACGATCAAATTTTGGCGCCGTGCGGGGGCCAAAGCACGGTTGCTAGGATTGATTTTTGCGGTTAGGCATAATTTTAGAGTAATTTTAGTGTTTTAATTTTTAATTTTCTTGCTTATTTAACTAATCTCTTTCTTTGTTTTGTAGGAACTGCAAGAGAGCGATCGATAATTAGTTAGGTGTTATCTTTTCTTTCTTAGATATAATTGTATTTAGGACTTTTCAATTGTAATATTTGCATTAGATTGGGTTGTTTAGGTTAATTTTAAAAATCCCCATCCCCGGATCCCACATGTGTAACTTTGTGAAAGATCACGTGGATTGCGCGACGTCCAAACTCTCCCTTGCTATAGTTATTTTCTTTTAATTTTCCTTATTTAGCTTATTCTTTTTTTATTCTCGTGTGTATGCATGATCGGGTCCCAAACCCGAGTTGACCCACTTGACTTAGAGTTAGAAGAGACTTTGGCAACCTTAGAAGGCAAAGAACCATGGAAAACTATGAGCCTCCAATGAGGCCCTTGGGTGAGCATTTCATTCCTACGATATATACTCCGATTTCTTGTATTAAGTTGCCTAACATAGAGGCGGCCAATATGAAATCAAATCTAGTGTGATTCAAATGCTACCATCTTTTATGGACTTGCCAATGAAGAGCCTTATAAGCACTTAGATGAGTTTTTAGAGGTGCCTCCAGGTAAAATTCAAAACCTCTCAGTTGATGCTTTAAGGTTACTTCTTTTCCCATTCTCCCTTAAAGATAAAGCTAAGCATTGGCTTCATTTTTTGGACAATGTTAAAATTTCCACTTGGGTAGAAATGCAACAGGAGTTCCATAAAAGTTCTTCCCCATTGGCCGTACCAATAGCATTAGGAGAGCGATAACGAGTTTCTCCCAACAAGAAGGAGAACAATTTCATGAGGCCCGGGAAAGATTAAAAGAATTGCTTAGAAAGTGCCCCCACATGCTATTCCTAAATGGCAATTGGTTCAATGCTTTTATGATGGCCTTAGAGACCGACATAGGCAAATGGTTGATTCTTCTTGTGGTGGGACTTTCATGCACAAGAATGAGAATGAGGCATGGGAACTGAGACCCTTAGTGAAAACTCCCAACACCAGCTCAACAGCTAGGACGAGATTCCATCCATTGGGCAACCAAAGAGGAGCGGTCCTATGAGATCAATCCTACTGGTGAGATGAGTGCTAAGGTTGACTTGCTATCTACAAAATTGGATTATCTCTTGTCATTAGAACAACAAACCCCATCTCCACTTCCTACAAGTTTCTCTCCACCTAATCAGATTGAAGCATGTGCTTTATGTTCTAGCATATCCCATCATGTCGGTGAGTGCTATTTGGCTACACAATACCCGAGTTTGTTAAGGAGCATACACATTTGGCCCAAGGAGTCTCTAAATTTGGAAATGATCCATATTCCAATACCTATAACCGGATGGGAAACCACCCCAATTTTCATGGGAAACTCAATGTCCAATCCCTCTAATCAAATACCTTATATCACCTCCATTTAATATGCACCAAAATGCCTATAGGAATGAGCAACCATCATCTTCACAACCCTCACATAATTCATCATTTGAGAATAAGGTACTAAAAGCACTTAGTGGATTAGAGCAGAACACTCAATTGTTGCATTCCCATCTCGGTCCATTAACAAATTGGAAACTCAACGGCAACTAGCGATGCCATCGGTAGGAGGGAGGTTGGTCGGTTACCTAGTCAACCAATAGGTAACCCTAATCATCAAATTGGGTCTAGGAAAGAACAAGTCCAAGCAGCTCGGTTGGACACGCGGGGGAAGGAATATTATGCACCTTTGCCTACTCCTAAACCATTGCCCATTGATCTTGAGAGTCGAGAAGAGGTTGATTTGACCCATGAGACTGGCAATGATGCACACAAGCCTAGTAAAGAAACACCACCTGTGAGTATTCCCCATCAATTTCCTTGTAAGGGGTTGCACATTCCGATTGTAGAGGGTCCTACTCCTGAATCTTACACTCCCAAAGCCCCCTTCCCTGAAGCTCTTGAGTCCTCAATTTCAGATTCTATAAAGAATGTATCTTTAAGCCCAAATAGAGATGAAGAGTGCTTTGCAATTAACTTTATTGATGAGGTAGTGGTTGATTATATTCCAAACATGCTTATTGATGATCCCCTACAACATTACTTGCCATTTGGGGAATCTAACCTAAATATTAAGGAAGTCAACACATCATTGGACTCTTCCACTTCTTTAGAGCATTCACCATTCACATTTAGATTTGAGCTTCCACCTCCATTGGCTGCTTCTTACTGAGTCTGGCTGAAGACTCTAAACTTAGCGCTTTATGGGAGGTAACCCATTTGTATAGATGTTATTTCTTGTTCTTTTTCTTCTCTTTTCTTTGTTTGTTGTTAGGTTTTACTGTTGCGTGCTCTATCATGATTTCAAACATCTGGTACACTCTTTCCTCTACTTGCTTCTATTATTTTTTTTTGCATGCACTGAGGTCATTGCATAATTTAAGTGTGGGGGGGTGTCAACTCGAGTAAGACTTGTTGATAGTTGGTAGAGCATTGTTACAAAGATAAAAAGTGCCCAATTTTTTCTGGCTTTGGTAAGATAAATGTTTTAATTCCTTGCTTAAATTCAAAATGAGAGTTTAAGTGTTTTAGAAATCCCGTCTGATGTAATGAACACCCTCTTGAGAGGATAGTAATGGGTTTTACATTTTGAGACCGAGGTTGAATCGGAAAATAGGAATTCCAGGTAGTCCAAAAGGTTTGACCATCTAGTTATCTTGTATTGCCTTGTGCTTATGGTGACAAGTTGAGACCAATTTTAGACTATTTAAATGTGAAGTGAATTGAAGTATAATGTGAAAAAGAAAAACAAAAAAATGCTGAAGTTTAAAGGTTAGACCTCCTTCTTAGTAACCGGGTCTCGGTGTCACCAACATCGTGCTTCGCGTCGAGCGGTTGGGGTGTCTTTGGTCCAGTCTTGGCCCGTAGCCTAGTTGGCTTGAGTAAGTAAGTTCGAGGGGTATTCTACACCTAGTCCCTTAAAGCCATCTGGCTTGAGAGCGGCTGACCCAACACTCGTTACATAGGCCATCTAGAAAGCTTAAGAGGCAAGACATTGCACGGACTAGAACTGTGACCATTAAAGAAAGAAGTGAATTAATGTGCTTATAAAGGTGAAATGTCTAAGAAGGTCAATATTGCTTAGATCTTGAGTTCTTGGTATTATTTGGTACATAGTTTAGTCTTATCTGAGGGTGAACTGGTAGACTGAAGATAAGAAGAGACTTCTCGATTGAATTGTTTGCCTAGAGCTAGACTCAAGAGAGGGTGTAAGAGCTTAAGTGTGGGGGTGCCTATATTCCCTTTAATCTTTAGTGGCGTGTCTTTGTCTTGGAATCTATCTTTCTACTCTTACTACTGCCAGAATAATTAGAAGAGCACTTAAGAATTTTGTGTGTATATTCTCTGCAAACACTCACGAGACACAACTCGCCACTAGGGTAACCTAGGGGTTTAAAGGCTTGTTGCACATGCTAAGTGCAACCGTGATTCCTACGAAAGTGACTTAAGTTTTTCTTTCTTTATTTTCTGTATTAGTTTTATTTTTTTTGTTTTGCTCGAGGACTAGCAAACACTCAAGTGTGGGGGTATTTGATAAGCATGCATTTACCATTATTTATTTGATTTAATTCCCCATACTTATTTAATTAAAGAGATCTAATTGAGTATTTTTGTGTATTTTTCAGGAATAAGGAGATTTTGGATATTAGAGATAATATGGAGTAAAGTTGGCAAATATATTAGATATTGGTGGATTTTAAATCATGGCATTCAATCTTGCTGCTCAAGAAATCATGAAAAGTGAGATCTTAGCCAAATTGGAAATAGGTGGAGGTCTAAGGAACAAAATTGGTAATAAATCTGAAAATCGGGTAAACAGACCTACCTTCAGTATTTTGATCATATCTCTCTCGTATGAGATTGTATTTCGATGATTCAAGATGCTATGAAACTATATTGAAAATATCTACAACTTTCCAGTTTTGAGTTTTCTCAAATTCTGAAATAATAAAGGTCAAATCGACGGGTAAAGAGGGGGGATTCATTGTGTGTCGGAGACATAAAAGAGAAGCCAACCACGAAAGAAGGACGGCGAATGCGCTCTCATCTCTCTCATTCTAAGAAGAAGACCACACCTCTCTCTCCCCTATGTTTCATCTTTATTTTCTTATGAACTTTGTAATAATGAGTAGCTAGTTCCTTTGCTTTGGGATGTAGATGAACCATGCTTATTTCATTAAGTTGATTGTTCTATATCTTCTAGTTGATTGTGTTTGAGTTTGGCCAAAGATGTTCTATAACTCAGCGAACTAAGCGCCAAGCTTCCACGAGGACGATAGTCTTGCGAAGATAGGGCATACCTAGGAAGACCATCCAATTGCTTAAGTATAGAATTATATCGGTTAGGGAAAAGCATTGGGGATTCGAAATCCCAAAGATCTTCACATATTCACAGTTAATGTTTTACATTAGTTAATAAATTTAGTTTAAATTTAGTTTTGTTAAATTCAATCTTAGTAACTTAGCCTTTTAGTTCCCCGTAGTTCGACCCCGTACTTTCCGCTTGCTAGATTAGTATAGGATTTTATTTTTGATTGGTTAGCGACACGATCAGTATGTGCCTTGAAAATATGGCACCACTACCTTTATGGAGAGAAAATAGCCATATTTTATACACCGACCATAAAAGCTTGAAGTACTTCTTCACCCAGAAGGAGTCCAATATGATACAGTGTTGGAGGTTGGAGTTAGTGAAAGACTATGATTGTGATATCCAGTACCATCCAAGTAAAGCAAACGTAGTTGACAAGGCTTTGAGTAGAAAGAGCACCCGAGAAGTGATTGACATTAATGCACTTAGAAAGCCTTTGTTGAACTCCATTATGGAGTTGGAGTTAGAATTGTGCTGGAAGGTTCCAATGTAGTTCTTTCCACTTTGATAGCGAGGCCTACTCTAAGGGACAGAATCATCACCTTGTAGCCTTTGGATCCAATTTTGAAGGAGAAGATAGAGAAGATTTCTTTGAATCCTTAGGAGGTAATTGATTTCTCCTTATCTACTAATAATGCTTTAATGTACAAGGGAAGATTATGTGTACCGGAAAATGAAGAACTTAGGAAAGAGATCTTGAGTGAGGCACATCACTCTGTGTTCACCATACATCCCTGTAGCAACAAAATGTACAAAGACTCGAAGGAGAATTATTGGTGGATTGGATTGAAAAATGTTGTTAAGGACTTTGTGGCCAAGTGTGGAACTTGCCAAAGGGTAAAAGCCTTTTGACAACCATCTACAAGTTTTTTACAACCACTCCCCATGCCAAGTTGGAAGTGGGAAGACATTACGATGGACTTTGTCACGAATTTGTCTCAAAACAAGGGAAATGACACAGTGTGGGTGTTAGTAAACAGCTTGACGAAGTTGGTGCACTTCATTCCTATAAAGATTACTTTCACCATGGATAGATTGGAAAATTTATATGTGGAGAACGTAGTGAGATTATATGGTGTGCCAGTGAGCATTGTGTCGGATCAAGATCCAAGGTTCACATCAAGATTTTGGAAGATTCTGCAAAAAGCTTTGGGTACCCAACTAAATTCAAGCATCGCTTATCATCCTCAAACTGATGGACAATCTGAGAGAACCATTCAAATTCTAGAGGATATGCTTTGTTCTTGTGTAGTTGACATGGGAAGAAGTAAGGATGAGCACCTAGCATTGGTGGAGTTCACTTGCAATAACAATTATCAGTTTACCATTAGCATGACACCATTCAAGGCCTTGTATGGACGGACATGTAGAACTCCTCTCTACTGGGATGAAGCTAAAGAGCGTAGGATTTTGTGCCCTTAGTTAATAGAAGCCACGGAAGCTATGGTTGATTTAATTAGAAAAGGGATCAAGACAACTCAATCTAGGCAAAAATCATATTCGGACAAGAGGAGAATGGACCTTGAGTTTCGTGTGGGAAAAAGAGCATTCTTGAAGGTTTAGCAAATGAGGGGTGTGATGAGGTTCAATATTAAGGGGAAGCCCAGTCCAAGGTATATTGGTCCTTTTGAGATTATAGAGAACGTGGACCAGTTGCATATCGGTTAACACTCCCATCATCCTTGTCAGATGTGCATGATGTGCTCCATGTTTCTATAATTCGTCATTGCATAGAGAACCCAGAACACCTGTTGCCGCAAGAACCCGAAGGATTGAGTGCAGACTTGTCTTGTGAAGAAGTGCTCACTAAGATATTCGACCAAAAGGACGAGCAACTCTAGAATCGAACCATACCGTTGGTAAAAACTCGATGGAAGAACCACACAATCGAGGAAGCCTCATGGGAAAAGAAGAAAGAAAGAAAGAAAAAAAGAAAAAAAAAGATGAAATGCGAGCAAAGTATCCTACCCTCTTTGGAGCCTCAGGTATGTCAATTTCGAGGACGAAATTTCCTTTAAGGGGGGGAGGATGTGAAATCCCCCGGATTTCTAACCCTTTAACCCATAGTTTCAGGACAGTGAACCCAGAAATCAAGTCGATGACAATTGTGGACCATTCGAGTCCAACCCGAAGGTTCAGAAATGGACCCCATGGAAGTGGATGACCTTGTAGAAGACTCGACCACTTTATTAGAGTTTAAGAGGAGAGAGAATATCAATCAAGAAGGCTTAAAAAGAAAGTTTTTGCACGTCTGGAAATAGATGGAGGAAGGCTCCAATGTCAATGCAAAATACACCATTGTGTAGGCCTTGAAATGACCTTTCAACCCATCCAAGAATCACCAAAATCAGCCCCCTCATGAGAGCATGGTCCAACATGTCGCTCCGTGTCACCATGTCGGACCATGGTGACACAGCGAGTCGGGCGACATGCCGCCCGACTTTTTGCAGGGGTTCGATGAAAAATCGAACCCCTATTTCGAAGGGTATTTCAGGTCATTTTGACCTGAAATTTGACGTGTAGCCTAATTTGAGGCCAATAGACACAGTGGGAGTGTTATTTTGACCTAAAACATCACCTAAATTAATGTTCTTAATCGACCCATGTCCTACTATATGTGGACGAAAGCCCCAAAACTAAAAATCTAAGAACTCATAAAAACCAAATCATCTAAAGTCTACAATTCATTATACAAATACATAGTCATCCAACCATATAAAGTACAAATACATAGAGTCATCCAACCATATAAAATCTTGAACTCTCAATTCCAAGTACTGTGCCTAAGTGGATAGAACTCATGTGACTCGGACTGCCTCCAGTGATGCTCCCTCCAACAATCTCACATAATGATCCCATGTCATACGATACTGATAGTGGTCCAGATAATCATCAACTGCACCTCTATAGCGGTGATCTTCCGCACCCAAGAGAATGCCAATTTGAGGGAAGTGAGAATATGTTTGTGGAAGGTAATTCATGCCTAGTGATGCTACTGTTGGTGCCATGGTCTCTGAATGTGAAAACATGATCTCTTCAATAGACAATGGCCTCCTCTCGATACCATGGTCAAAGTAAGTATCGTGACTATCGACTTGCGAGTGCCCATGATATGAAGTACTAGAGGGGATACTAATTCCCATATCATACTGTCCATGTGGAGGGGCACCATAAATACCCATAGGCCAATAACCTAGTGTGGAGCCTACAGACTCATCCAAGCTCATGGACCCCACCGCTCCTGCTAACTCGATCGCCTGATCCCAAGGATTAACATAATCATAACCACCTCTATGTTGTTGCTGGCCCTCATGGCCCCCTCTCCGATGGTGTCTCGGCCTCGTATCAAGATATTCACGACCACGCTGATACTCACCACCATGATCATAATCTTGGGTGGCATGTGAGAAATGACTCTCCCCAGTGTATCTGAGTGGGGGCTCGTTGTGTCTCTGGTAGTGGAACATGTAGACGCTCTTGAAGGCCACCACCACCACCACCACTACCACCACCATCATCATCATCATCATCATCCCTCGTAGTTTGACTAGGCGGGACTGTGTCATCTGGATCGTCATCCTGCCGCTCCTCCGTGCCTGGTGCCACCAGCCAATCCTCATCAGCAGTGGCAGCTGCCTCCGCATGTGCCTGACCCTCTCGAGAGGCCATAAACTAATCCATATCAACCCCTGTAGGTCGAGCTAGGTCTGGGTTAGGCCTCCCTCCAAGCTGGTCCAACACCGGCTCACCCCTATCCAACATCCACTGAGTGAGGGGATCTTGTTCATCTGCGCCCACATCAAATATGTCATCTAGATCGATGTATGGCCTATCATTCTTAGCCTGCTCCTTGACATGTTGCAGCTTCAACCTCATATTATAATGACAAAATACCAGATCATTCAAGAGCTGGCTTCCCAACCGACTCCTCCTCTTGGAGTGGATCATGTTGAATGTACTCCAATTCCTCTCACATCCAGAGGCAGAGCAAGTCTGAGATAGGATCCTGATCGCCAGTCTCCGAAGGTTTGATGCACTATTGCCATAGAGATACCACCATTCAGCTGCATTATCATAATAACATTAAGTTAGAAACTCATAACTTTTATACTTAACATCAAATCAACTTATCTATAAATTATAATAATAATGCATTTATGCATCTAAAAATCTAACTATATAAGTATCTAACCTGGATCACTGGTTTCTCTGCCCCATACAGCAGCATCTGCACTAAAAGACCCAAATGCATCCCTAAACAACTTGATATGCAATAATACAATCATTAGTATTGATTGGTTAGCAAAATTATTTAAACAATAAATACAAATTCTAATCGTTTGAAATTCCCAATGTCTCACCTCGTTGTGGCAAAATGATTGGAGCATCACATCTGGCTCCAACTTTGAAATCACATGTAATAGGGCATCCAACAGGTTTGTGTCCAACCGTAAATGTTCACTATATTGATATTTAGGATTTAGAAAATAGGCTCATAATTAAAAAAACTTAAATTAGTACCAATACCTACAATGCTACAGCTATAAGTCAATAACCCAGTGTCACGCCCTCCCAGCCGGTACCCTATCTGGCATACCCGAGAGTGTGATCCACAGCCCGAAGATCAGGTATCGAGTGATCAACCTCCCACAAAAGAAAAAAAAAAAACAAAAAAAAAAAAAAAAAAGGGGGGGGAAAAAAAAAAAAAAAAAAAAAAAAAAAAAAAAAAAGAAAGAAAGAAAACAGGAATAATAAATATATAATCGAGTGTCAACGAGATAAGTAAAGTGAAGCAAAAATCCCACTTTACATCCAAATGCGGAAAAGTAGCTCGAAAGAATAAACTAGATAAAAGCTAATCCCAGTAGCAAGTACATTGGGTAACTAAATTATTCTCCACTTTGTAGACGACATCCTTGTAGGTGTAGATCTCATACATAGCACAAGGACGCTTCCACTCAATGGTCGGACTAAGCATTGTACGGAGCATAACCACCAGCGGAATCTTCGAGTAATTGTGGTAACCGCAATCACCTTCCCGGAGATATGCCTCTTCGCCTTGCGCTTCTTCATAGGGACCGTCATAGTACTCAATACTGCAGGGATAGTCTAACAACATTGTACAATAAAGGAATGAGTTTCAAAGAAACTCAGTAAGGCGATTAAAAATCCATAATAACATAAATGGCGGGGATTCGAGAACAATCATGAATGCAATATGATATGAGACAAGCAATGAATGAATGAATCTAACTCTATGTATGCTGGTCTCTATTGGCGAGACATGCTTTAAGTCATAGCACCGTACTTCGTAGGAAAGTCTCAATCACTCATCATCAGTTGGTAATGGGTCCGGCATCCCTCGGGACATTCCATGGCTAGGGGTTAAGTCAACACACTCTCTCACAACCATTTGGTATAAGTCTTGGCGCATGTCGGGGGTAATACCTAGCCAAATGCAAGTCTTCTACTTGGTTACATCAAGTCGGATCCAGATACTTCCATTCCTCGTCCCCGACGATCCTTTCCGGTATCCTTCACACTAGAGTCCTCATAGTCCCCGACTACGGACTCACCAACCGTATTGATCATCCACATATGGTAAACGGGAAGCTCTCACGTCCTTTCACGGGTTGGTTACCGGTCTTAAGCGCCCGTGAGCCCAAGTCTAACCATATGCAACCCTACCAATAAATGGCCCCCACAATGTGATTCCTGTCCTCTCACGGGTTGGTTACCGGTCTTGAGCGCCCATGAATCCCCATTGCTACCACGGGTCGTTCGGTCTCAATACCCCTCCGATTAGGGTCGACATAACAGGACATCCTAGCCAAACACTACTAGACAATCCTAGATATGTCATCCAACGGTTTAGGAAGGTGTCGAGAGGGCATCTCCGGGAAACATCCCATAATATTCCCGTAGTAGTCCAAGGACAGAAATGTCAAAAGGACACCTCTCCTTCCCAAACCATACGTAAGCATACACATGCATCAATTCATATCATCACATATATGGTAACTCCATATATGGAAAGAAATCAATATTTACAAACATTTGTATAACATTGGTAAGTAAATCATACATGAATCAATTCAATATGAATAAGTAATGCTACTGTAATCAAAGTTATGCAACAGTAGTATATCATTGTAAGAATCTAATTTAGGAAACATATTAATGATATTCAAATATGGAAACTAGATTCATGCTATCTATGTAATTAAGGAAATAACCATCCTTACCTTTTATAACTCGCAAAGAATCCTAAGAAATCAAGTAGGATCTTGGCAAACTTGAGAAGAAGGTCCTAAACAAGTATATACCACATATTAGGAAAGATCCCTAACAGAAAATATAGCAAAGCATCCAAAGCAGACCAATCTGGAGTTGCTTTGTACTCATTGGTCGAGTGGATTGGTCGAGTGGTCGATCGACCAATCAGTCGACCAATGCGGACGATAACTTAGAAAATCAGAGTTTTGAGATATGAAATCCGAATTTGATGGTTCAAGAGGATACTAATCAAGGGGTAGACTACATCAGTAGTATTCTAGCATATAGGGGACCTCAAAACACTAATCAAATCAAGGTATCAAGACCCAAATTAGGAAACAAAAAGTTACCATAAATAAATCAAACATGGATCTTGATGAAGTTTGAAATAGAAAACAAGGACAAGAACAATAGGAAGATGGATCATTGCTTTCGGTAATGAAAACATGAAAACATGCATAGGTCTTCATGGTATAAGGCTTAGAAGCATAAATCTAATTAAGGAAATAAAACCTACCATATATGTACTATCATGCATCATGAAGAACACATAGTAAGGTAGAAGAGAACAACTAGAATTCTATGGATTATGGATCATAGAAAGAAAACACAACCATTAACCACTAACATGATCAATGAAAGAAGATCCAAAGAGATCAGAATTCAGATTAGAAGATTAACAGAGATTAAATCATGGTTTGATCATGAATCCTTCAAAAGCTTGCAATGATCATGGTTAAGATCATTGTTCTAGCCTTTAATCCTTAGGATGATCATGAGAACATGTTCAGAGATGTTTGCAACAGAGGATGCAGCATCTCTTCTACTGTCTCAACTCAAAAAGGAAAGAAAAACAAAGATGTAGGAGAAGAAGAGAGAGTAGACATACCTTTTGATGCAAAAAGAAGAGTTCCGACGAAGATCCGCCAAGAAAACTCCAAGGATGCAAGAGAGATGACTTGCAGAGGTCTTTGGTTCGTTCCAGAGGGTTTGGAGGCAGCAAATACGAAGTGGACTCGAGGTTAGGCTTAAATAGAGCAAGAATCAACCTAATTGCCAAAGACGACACCCATTGGTCGAGTGGATTGGTCGTTGGCCCGATCGACCAATCGATCGACCAATGCGACAACAAGGCCAAAACGGGGAATTGAAGGCCCAGATCAAATCCAAACCTAAAGGGGTTTTGCACACAAGTCAAGTGACTTACCTAGTAGGTAGAAATGCCTTCAAACCAAGATAGAGATCACTCCAAGTCCATCAACTAATTAGATCTTCATCAGGATTCTGTTTCCATAAATAGCACCTCATCATCAACCTTCATGGATTCAAAGCCGGACACCAAGTCCTCTCTTGGGATGGCCCAAAGCTGACTTCTTACTTTACTTCGGGTCATCGGACCTACAAATAACAAGGTTTCCGGGTCAAGGTTAGGGCTGGGTTTCACATTCTCCCCCCTTAAAGAAATTTCGTCCCCGAAATTGAAAGCGTACTGTGCTTCCAAAGAGGTAAGGAAACTTCTCCTTCATGTCTTCTTCCTTCTCCCAAGAAGCTTCTTCAGGGGTATGGTTCTTCCACCGAATCTTCACCAAAGGAATGGCGCGATTCTGCAGCTGCTTGTCCTTCCTATCCAGGGATTTCGGCCGGTTCTTCATCATAGGTCAAATCAGCACTAAGTCCTTCAGGTGCTTGCTGCAAAATGTGTTCCGGATTCTCTATGTATTTTCGGAGCATCAAAATATGAAACACATTGTGCACACCAGCAAGAGACGGAGGTAATGCTAATCGATACGCAACGGGTCCAACCTTTTCCAAAATCTCGAAAGGTCCAATGTAACGAGGGCTAAGCTTTCCCTTAACATTGAATCTCATCACACCCTTCATTGGTGAGACCTTCGAAAGACTTTCTCTCCAACTTGAAATTCCAAATCGGTCCTTCTCTTATCGGCATAAGATTTCTGTCTCGGTAGGCGGACTTAATCCTTTCTCTTATCATATCTACCATAGCACTTGTAGCTTCAATCATCTCGGGACCTAAGACTTTTCTTTCACCTGTCTCGATCCAGTACAAAGGTGTCCTACAAGTACTACCATACAAAGCCTTGAATGGAGCCATGCCTATTGTTGCTTGATAACTGTTGTTATAGGCAAACTCAACCAAAGCTAGGTGTTCATCCCAATTACCACCCATATCCACCACACAAGATCGAGCATGTCTTCCAATGTCTGAATTGTCCGCTCGGATTGTCCATCGACTGTGGATGATGAGCTGTACTCAAGTTCAATTGGGTTCCCAAGGCCTTCGCAAACTATTCCAAAACCTTGAGGTGAACCTAGGATCACGATCCGAGACAATACTTAATGGCACACCATGCGAGACGAACCACATTATCCACATAAAGCCCGGCTAGCTTATCCAGTATGAGTGATCTTCATAGGAATGAAATGGGCTGATTTGGTCAACCTATCAACAATCACCCACACGGTGTCATTGCCTTTACTTGTCCGAGGCAAGCTAGTCACAAAGTCCATGGAAATATCTTCCCACTTCCAACTAGGAATAGGAAGGGGTTGAAGTAATCCAGATGGAGGTTGTCGAACGGCTTTCACACGTTGGCAAGTCTCACACTTGGCAACAAAATCGTCAACATCCGCCTTTAGACCAATCCACCAAAAATGTTCCTTCAAGTCCTTGTACATCTTGGTGCTTCCGGGTGTCTGATAGAAAGACCGATTGGTGTGCTTCCTTCAATATTTCTTTCTTAACTTCATCGTTTGCAGGCACACACAGTCTTCCTCTAAACAACAAAGCACCATCCATGGATATACCAAAGTCGGGGTCCGACTCGAGATTCGAAGAAATCTTCTCAACTTTGGTCAAAAACTCTTGATCGAACTCTGCAGAGCAACAATCTTATCTCTAAGACCAGATCTTGCCGTCATGGCGAGAGAGAATAAAATCAGAATTCTCGAGAACGATTTCCAAATCAAAACTCTCAATAGAAGACCACAATGGTAAACTCAAAGCATTCAAATCCAAAGTCTTCTTCTGGTTCTTCCTACTAAGAGCATCAGCAACAACATTTGCTTTCCCAGGATGATCTTGAATATCACAATCATAATCGGAGACGAGTTCCAACCATCTCCTTTGTCTCATGTTCAACTCCTTTTGGGTAAAGAAGTATTTCAAACTCTTATGATCCGTGAAAATGGCAATCTTCTCACCGTAAAGATAATGTCTCCAAATCTTCAAAGCAAAGACAACGGCGGCAAGTTCTAGATCGTGAGTGGGGTAATTCCGCTCATAATCCTTCAATTGCCGAGAAGCATAGGCTACGACCTTGCCATGTTGCATCAGTACACAACCCAAACCAATCTTTGACGCATCGGTATAAAGCTGTCATACCACCGGAACTATCGGGTATAGTCAAAACCGGGGCACTTGTCAATCTATCTTTCAACTCTTGGAAATTCTTCTCACAGGGCGTCGGACCAAACAAACTTCTCTTCTTTCCTGGTCAACTTAGTCATAGGAGCAGCCAACCGAGAAAAGTTCTCAATAAACCTTCGGTAGTAACCCGCCAATCCAAGAAAACTTCTTATTTCCGTTCTCGACTTCGGTCTCTCCCAATCAGCCACGACTTGGACCTTTTCGGGATCGACACGAATACCTTCGGCTGAAACTACATGACCAAGGAAAACTACTCTCTTAAGCCAGAAATCACACTTGCTAAACTTAGCAAACAACTTCTTTTCTCGCAACCTTTGCAAAGTGAAACTTAGATGACTCGCATGCTCTTCTTCGCTCTTCGAATAGATCAAGATGTCATCAATGAAAACAATCACAAACTTATCAAGCACATCATGAAATACTCGGTTCATGAGGTCCATGAACACCGCAGGAGCATTGGTCAATCCGAAAGGCATGACTCTAAACTCGTAGTGACCATACCGCGTTCGGAAAGCTGTCTTGAAGATATCACTAGACTTCACTTTCAATTGGTGATATCCGGACCTTAAGTCAATCTTTGAGAACACAACTGCACCCTTCAACTGATCGAAGAGATCATCGATTCGGGCAGCGGATATCTATTCTTGATAGTCAACTTATTCAACTCACGGTAGTCGATGCACAAGCGCATACTACCGTCTTTCTTCTTGACGAACAAGACCGGAGCTCCCCAAGGTGAAACTCCCTTCTCTTCTTTAACTTTTCCCACCTAGTGTGTCACCTTGGTTTCCAAATCAGAAGCAAGATATCCAAGGACATCATCAACAACTTGCTTCCACTCTTTACTTAAAATCATCAAAATCCACTTGACCAAATGATTTGAAAACTTAAATCATGCTCAAATATATCCATATAGTCATCAAACAATATTCCATAAGGCAAAAATCACATTTTCCAAAAATTCAACAGCAAATGAGGTCACTTGTGACCATTGGTCGAGTGGTTGGTCGAGTGACCCGATCGACCAATCGGTCGACCAATGAAGACGAGAATCTGAAAATTCGCATTTTAAGCCTCATTTCCACATTCCAACCTCATTCTAACTTCTTCCAAAGGTGAGAGAGCTCTAGGGAAAATATCCAAGTGTTCCCACAAGTGTTCTTGAGGTGATTTAGTGCTTCAACAACAACACCACAACACACCATCTTCATAAACAAGGTAAATCTCTCATTCTTTCTTCCATTTTCATCTTCTCATGCTTGCATTTCAATAAAACCATGCTTTACTTGTATCCAATGCTAGAAATCATGCTTAGGAATGCTTAGAAACATATTCCCTAAGTTTTAAACACAATGACATGCATAGACAACAAGTTTTAACACCTTTGGTGCTCATCTCGCAAAGTTTTATACCGAAATCGATATCTTTAGAAAAATTTCGTTTTCTCTCAAACCGCTTGAAATTTTCGCACGAGATCAAATGCTACATGCTCAAGATGACATTGTAGATAGGTCCATACAATTTGATTTAACCAATTTCAACTTTTCAAAAATCCAATTTTGACCTAAATTGCAAAATCCCCAAATTTCTTCTTGCTGAATTTTTCGCTTTAATCCAAGTTTTCGATCGATTTTCATCAAAACAACTTCATAGACATGAAATTCCAAGTATTGTGCACATGCTAGTATGTTCAAATCAAATTTCCCCCAAATTTGAAATTTTCCGAAAAATTACGAAAATACCCTTTTGGCTCAAATCTTGAAGTAGCACTAATTGGAATTGTCTCTTGTCTCTTTCACAGATACATCATGCGAGAGGGGAGGACGAGGAGGAGGTAGAGGTCGAGGTCGCATCGTAGGTGCTCTCGGGGGGCGGAGGTCGGGTTCCTTTCGAGCCCGAGAGAGGAGGTTAGGAGACCGGACCTATTTGACACACCTCGGGCCGAGTTTCGTACGAGGCCTACTTCAGCTATTGTAACATCGAGATGGGGCGTCTACTTCACTTACGCCAGCTCGTAGCCTTCGGGATCCGGCAGAGGTTCGACACCTTACGGTGGACTCACCTCTTCACCGAGGATTTGCCGGTATACCCGGGAGCTAGTGAGGTTGTTCTTCAGCAACCTTACTTACACGAGAGGAGGCTCGGGGCCGGGGACATCCACTCGGACTTGTCCTCGGGAGCGGGGTCCACCGGACTCGGATTCGCTTCTCCACCCGGACACGGCTGAGATCCTGCAGGTCCCTTACTACCCACATCGGTGTGTGTGGATACCTGCCGGAGCGGACTGGACAGCCATTCGATGCCGTACGAGCTTCGCGAGATATGCCCTACGCTATGGGATAGCCGCCGATGCTTCACACCGTGGACTAGCGGACGGATGACGGGTTCTGCACGTATTATCGGTCGCATAGTCGGCCGAAACATCATGCCGAAAGCCGGACATCACCATCGGGTCACGATGATGGAGGCCTTGGTCATTTACCGCATCTACATGGGCTTCGAGATCGACCTTTCCTACATCATTCAGCAGGTCATGCTTGGACTTAGTTCTGCGGCCTAGCATGCGGAACCTTTGCTATGGGAGGCTTCGACTTTGATCTTCGGGCATTTCGGGGTGAGTTTCGAGGATACTCCGATGGACACTAGATCACGGGGATACCCCATTGGGACTCGGACCATTCGACGGATGAGACTACATCGGTTAGAGATCTCCTGGTCCGGAGGGTGAGGATGATGATGAATCGGAGGATGAGGATGAGGGATCCGAGGATGGAGGAGAGGATATCGGTCCGATAGTGATGATCAGGCCGGAGATGATACGAGATATGCGCGAGGGTGAGCCCGTGCATCACGAGTTTCCTTCATCACACTTCGAGGCGGGTGGCCCTTCACATGCGGTTCCGGAGACTTCAGATCTTGGTGCACGAGATGAGATCGATGACTTCCATGCTAGAGAGGATGGAGGTCGCGCAGGGAGCAGATGTACGAGAGGATGGAGTCTCGACGGGACAGGATAGAGCATCGGGTGACTCGGCTAGCGAGAGGAGTTCGAGCATATAGAGATCGAGTAGATCACCTAGATAGACTGTACCTTAGGATTTTCCATTTATGCTTTTCGGATGTAATCATTGTAAAACTTTTGAAATTAATGAAGTTCATTTTGTTTCTCTTTATTTATTGTATGTTATGCACTTTTCTTTTCCTTGCATTAGTGTCATTTGTTCAAGTATAATTATGGTATGTTATTCAGAAATGTTCTGTTATGCCTCAAAGTTCAAGTTTCTAATTCAGTGTTCTATTATTCACTTCTAAGAGTAGAAGAGTCACTTCAGATCAATGACTCAGGAATGTTCAGTTGTTGCCTTTTGTGGTTAGGATCTCCCCGAACCGGGGGCGCCCCAAACCCACCCCCCCCCCCCCGGGGTGGCGCCGAAAAACGGGGCGGGGAAAGCAAAACACTACTAGACAATCCTAGATATGTCATCCAACAGTTTAGGAAGGTGTCCAGAGGGCATCTCCGGAAACATCCCATAATATTCCCGTAGTAGTCCAAGGACAGAAATGTCAAAAGGACACCTCTCCTTCCCAAACCATACGTAAGCATACACATGCATCAATTCATATCATCACATATATGGTAACTCCATATATGGAAAGAAATCAATATTTACAAACATTTGTATAACATTGGTAAGTAAATCATACATGAATCAATTCAATATGAATAAGTAATGCTACTGTAATCAAAGTTATGCAACAGTAGTATATCATTGTAAGAATCTAATTTAGGAAACATATTAATGATATTCAAATATGGAAACTAGATTCATGCTATCTATGTAATTAAGGAAATAACCATCCTTACCTTTTATAACTCGCAAAGAATCCTAAGAAATCAAGTAGGATCTTGGCAAACTTGAGAAGAAGGTCCTAAACAAGTATATACCACATATTAGGAAAGATCCCTAACAGAAAATATAGCAAAGCATCCGAAAGCAGACCAATTCGGGAGTTCTTTGTACTCATTGGTCGAGTGGATTGGTCGAGTGGTCCAGTCGACCAATCAGTCGACCAATGCGGACGATAGCTTAGAAAATCGGAGTTTTGAGATATGAAATCCGAATTTGATGGTTCAAGAGGATACTAATCAAGGGGTAGACTACATCAGTAGTATTCTAGCATATAGGGGACCTCAAAACACTAATCAAATCAAGGTATCAAGACCCAAATTAGGAAACAAAAAGTTACCATAAATAAATCAAACATGGATCTTGATGAAGTTTGAAATAGAAAACAAGGACAAGAACAATAGGAAGATGGATCATTGCTTTCGGTAATGAAAACATGAAAACATGCATAGGTCTTCATGGTATAAGGCTTAGAAGCATAAATCTAATTAAGGAAATAAAACCTACCATATATGTACTATCATGCATCATGAAGAACACATAGTAAGGTAGAAGAGAACAACTAGAATTCTATGGATTATGGATCATAGAAAGAAAACACAACCATTAACCACTAACATGATCAATGAAAGAAGATCCAAAGAGATCGAATTCAGATTAGAAGATTAACGAGAGATTAAATCATGGTTTGATCATGAATCCTTCAAAAGCTTGCAATGATCATGGTTAAGATCATTGTTCTAGCCTTTAATCCTTAGGATGATCATGAGAACATGTTCGAGAGATGTTTGCAACGAGAGGATGCAGCATCTCTTCTACTGTCTCAACTCAAAAAGGAAAGAAAAACAAAGATGTAGGAGAAGAAGAGAGAGTAGACATACCTTTTGATGCAAAAAGAAGAGTTCCGACGAAGATCCGCCAAGAAAACTCCAAGGATGCAAGAGAGATGACTTGCGAGAGGTCTTTGGTTCGTTCCGGAGGGTTTGGAGGCAGCAAATACGAAGTGGACTCGAGGTTAGGCTTAAATAGAGCAAGAATCAACCTAATTGCCAAAGACAGCACCCATTGGTCGAGTGGATTGGTCGACTGGCCGATCGACCAATCGGTCGACCAATGCGACAACGACAAGGCCAAAACAGGGAATTGAAGGCCCAGATCAAATCCAAACCTAAAGGGGTTTTGCACACAAGTCAAGTGACTTACCTAGTAGGTAGAAATGCCTTCAAACCAAGATAGAGATCACTCCAAGTCCATCAACTAATTAGATCTTCATCAGGATTCTGTTTCCATAAATAGCACCTCATCATCAACCTTCATGGATTCAAAGCCAGACACCAAGTCCTCTACTGGGATGGCCCAAAGCTGACTTCTTACTTTACTTCGGGTCATCGGACCTACAAATAACAAGGTTTCCGGGTCAAGGTTAGGGCTGGGTTTCACACCCAGAATATTTACTTATCGGCCCTATGCAGGGGATGCATCAGATGAGCTGTCCATCATGCATCTACAATATCTAAGAAAGCCCGGCGTCCTCTAGGGTTTGCCGCCTGTATAGCAACATTCATACGCTCAAGGGATGCATACAAGTGGGGCATAGTGGGTCCCCTCAAGGAAGAGTCCACCATACGCAAGACCTTTACAATAGGCTCTAAGGTCTACAACACCATAGTAACACTTCTCCAGAGCTCATCAGATGATATTGTGTATTGTGCCTAGCATTGGGCGTGCTGAATTATCACAAAGTCATTAAGTCAATAGACACTAGATAACTAGATACAAGATAATCATAAACTCATAATATAAAATTTAATAATTTATAAGATGAAATAGTAGATAGTTATCTTACTTGGATCCAACCCAATCAAACCACTCCTGCGATGCAAAACATGGATCTGAGGCCCAACTTCTTATCTTGCATGCTGCTTAAGGCGACGAAATTTGTCGCAAATCTTGTCGGACTAGGTCGCACCAACTCACCTCCACATGATCTCCTCATCATTGCCAAAGCAGTGCTATGGTTGTAGATGAAGTTGGTTACCTGTCTTGCCCTTTCAACTGTGTTGTGGACAATGTTGTTTTTCCAATGTCCTTCAGCATTATGTCAATTGAATGAGCTGCACAAGGCGTCCAGAAAAGATGATAATCAGGTGAAGCCATCAACACTTCACCGGCCTTCTTAAAGTTGGAGCCATTGTCAGTGACAATTTGCACCACATTTTTCCTACCAACCTCATCTATGACATCCTGTAGGAGACCCATGATATATATATGGTCTTTAATATGACCAGTAGCATCCACTAATTTCAAAAAATTGGTTCTCCAATCACTATATACCATAAAGTTGATGATGGACTTTCTTGTCGGGCCGGTCCATCCATCAGACATGATGGTGCATCCATAAGTTTCCCAATGGGGTCTCATATCATCAATATACTTTTGCAACTCTTGCTTCTCCTCCTGAAGGAGGGTGGTCATCAACTCTGTAGGGTTGGGACCATCATATCCAGGGCCGGCGTCTGCAATAGTATCAATCATATGCTTGTAGCCTGTGTTGTGTTTGCTGGGATGTGATTGAAATATATCCACTTTGATACTGCTTTTTTTTACCTTCTTTGCCATACCTTTCCATGCACTAGATATCTTGGGCTTCTTGACCCCCTTCCTCCTAAATATATCAGGATCCTGCTCCATGATTGGGTCTCGACGGCGTGGATAATCAGATGGTGGCCGCGGTGGCACTGAACCTGATGTATGAGGGGGCCGCTGACTCTGTGATCTGCCAAACATGCCAGATACACCACCCCTCCCCCCCCCAGAATTAGAAGGTCTAGCCCCTACAAGCCTAGAGGGACCAGCTCCTGAAGCTCTAGCTCTGCCATATCCTGCTCCTGATGGTGTAATCGCCTGCTCTCTGCCATGGCCAGCCGCTTGTCTCTCTCATCCTGATCTCTATCCACATCAACAGGATCAACATCCCTATCATCATCTAAATCATTTAATCCATATGATGACGGTCCCCGCACTGCATCATTTAGTGCTCTATTGACTCTCCTTCAATCATCTTTCTTCTTCCCCTTCTATTTTTGTAAATCCCTAAGTGCCTTCACTACATCTGGTGTCACATCCACCCAGCCGGTACCCTATCTGGCATACCCGAGTGTGTGAACCACAGTCCACAAGATCCAGTAGTTAGTAAAATCAACCTCCCACATTCACAACAATATAATCAAGAACAAGACTAAATCTATGTTAACAATATTATTCAAATGAATCATAGTTAAGTAATGAGATAATCAACAGAGTGCGGAAATGATACCAATAGATATATAAATCAAAAGTAGAGTGAGGCGGAATCTCACTCCACGAGTACAGCGGAATGTAGTTCGAAAGGGATTACAACTGATTCTAAAGACAAGAAAGAACGGTATATTCTAACTAAGCTAGAGTCTTTTCTACTTTATAAAGGATGTCTTCATAAACATAGACTTCATCGATTATGCTCAAATGCTCCCACTCCACAGTAGGGCTAATCTTGGTAACAAGAGAGACCACTCGAGGGATCCTCAATGTAATCTTTGTAGTCGCCAACACTTTGCGTATGGTACGCTTCTTCATCTTGCGCTTCCTCATATTGTGCTTCATAGCCATCAAGACTTGTAGAATAATCTAACAAACGATATTGTACAAAAAGGAGCGAGTTTCAAAAGAAACTCAACAAGGCAAGTTATTCCATAATAGCATAAATAACATAGTAACACAAACAAAGCATAAGATGATATAATATGAGACAAACAATGTATGTATGAGTCTAAATCTATGTATGCTGGTCTCTATAGGCAGACATGCTTTAAGTCATGGCACCATACTTCTTTG
Source organism: Hakea prostrata (assembly GCF_041222555.1). Taxonomy (NCBI): domain Eukaryota; kingdom Viridiplantae; phylum Streptophyta; class Magnoliopsida; order Proteales; family Proteaceae; genus Hakea; species Hakea prostrata. Next base: position 59,352,356 of record NC_142600.1, read on the forward strand.
GGTAGGTCAATCACTCCCCCTCAGCCATCTTAGCATCTTGGGTCTGCCAGTGGTAGTTGGGTCTTGCATCCTTCTTGGACATTCCTTGGTTGGGGGTTAAGTCACCTCTCTCTCACATCACCATTGGTCTAAGTATTGGCGCATGTCAGGGTAAAGCCTAGCCCAATGCAAGTCTTCTACTTAGTTACATCAACTCAAATCCAAATACGTCCATTCCTCGCCCCTGGCGATCCTTTCCGATATCCTTCACACTAGAGTCAGCATAGTCCCAGACTACGGACTCTTCAACCCTATAGGTCATCCACATATAGTAAACGGGAAGCTCTCATGTCTTCTCACGGGTTGGTTACCGGTCTTGAACGCCCATGAGCCCAAGTCTATCCATATGCAACTCTACCCATAAATGGCCCCCACAATGCGATTCATGTCCCCTCACGGGTTGGTTACCGGTCTTGAGTGCCCATAAATCCCCATTGCTACCACAGGTCTTTCGGTCTCAATACCCTTCCGAATCGGGTCTGATATAACAGGATATAACCTAGCCAAACACTGCTAGACAAGTCTTAGGTATGACAACAAATAATCCGGGAAAGCGTCAAAGGGCAACATTGGAAATATTCTATACTACTCCCAATGAGGTCCAAAGACAGAAATGTCAAAAGGACATTCACCAATCCCAAATCATACCTAAACAATCACAATCATAATTCAGTCATATCATCCACGATAGATATCTCATCATATGAAAGAGTATAATAAGACAGATTAAATAAATAAGAAACATACATGAGTAAGTATTCATACATAATCAAGTACATAAAGTAAATAAGGAAATAAGATCCTAATGTACTTGCAGCATTCATATCATAATAGAAACTAACATAACAGTAGCAAATCTAAGTAGTTCCCAAATTAGAAACTAAATCTATGCAATCTATGTTAATATGGTAACAACTTCCTTACCTTAAATAGATTGGAATGTATTCCGGACGGACAAGAGGATGAATCCAAAGTTCGCAAATAAACCCTAGAATAGCATCACACAATCATTAGGAAGTAGTCCTAAAAGAATAAGCATCAATCGAATCAAATCGGACGAAGAAATCAAATTCTGCTGTTGCGGGTTGATTGGCTTGGTTGACTGAGCCAGTCGACCCAGGCAGTCTGCCCAAGAGCAAATCCGAATTCAAGAATAGAATCTTGATCCGAAACCTATACTACACAATCCGGAATGTGACGAAACTTGGAGAGAATGTCTAACACAGTATTCTAAGACTAAAAAGCATAATTTAGACATCAAACAACCATTAAAACCATTACTTACTAATTTGAAATCATAGTTTCTATTTTGGTAAAAATCATGGTTTTCATTGGAAACATGCTATGAATGAAAGAGATGAACTAGAGATGATAAGATCTCATTCTAGTACAAGAACACAGTAGATCAAAGGTATGAACAATCATAGAGAAGTATCTATAATGCTAGAATAAATCAAAATAGGAATATGATCATAGTTTAAGAAGAAATCATAAGAATCATGTTAAGAATGAATGAGATGATCATGGCATAAGAGAATGAAAAGAGATTGTAAAGATATGACTACAAGGTTGCAGCATCTTCATCATAATCTCAGTTCAAAGATGAGAGTGATCATGGAAAGAATGAATCAAGAATAAAAAAGATTGAATACTAACATTTAATTGAAGAACAAGAGAAAGAACTTGCAAGTTTGCAAGGTTGGATCTTCTTCTTCACTCTTGGAGGCTTGGAGATGGTTTCCCTTCGTTCTCTAAGTGTTTTGGAGGCTAGGGATACTAAAATCACGAAGTCATGGGGGTATATATAGCAAGATACTCAAAACAGAAGATTCTGTTCGAGTTCAGCATCTCTGGGTCGATTGGCTGGGTAGCATGGCCCAGTCGACCCAAGCAGTCGACCCAGGCAGACAGCAAATCCAAAGACAGGGATTTGAGGGTCTTCCACTACTTGGAATCAAACGAAACTTTAAACACATATCTATAACATACCTAGCATGGAAAAATGGCTTTAAATCATATTCCACCAAGCTCTAAGGTCATCAACTAATCTTCTCTTCATCAAGGCGTAATCTCTTCTCTATATCCAACATTGTCTTCAAGTATGGGGCATCATCTTCAATCTCCATAGGTTCGGAGTCGAACACTATATCTTCTACCAATATGGCCCATAGTTGACTTTCACTTCTACTTCGGGTCTTCGGACCTACAGACAAAAGAGTATCCGGGTTAAGGTTAGGGCCGGATTTCACATCTGGATGGGCCTCTGTGCATGTAGTCACATCCTTTGAACTCCTAGTGATATGACCCTTGAACCTACTGATGCCACCTGAGTATATTCTCTTCCCACAAACATTACACTCTGTTTTATTTTTGTCTCCATCAATAGCCACACAGTATTGCCATGCTGGGTCAGTCCTCCCTCCTACTGCTGATCTCTAAGGCTGTCCCTGTGGCTATGGCTGTCCCCGTCCCTGTGGCTGTCCCCGTCCACCCTGGGAAGGCCCTGCTCCCCTCTGACTCCCACTAGCAGACATGATGACTGTTGCATTCAAAATGATGGCATAATCACGTAAGTCATTAACAAATAACAACATCAAAATAATTTTTTATACACAAATAAAAAATCATATATGAAATTATGAATATTGCATGTATGATGTAAATATGTAATCATGTACTTTATAAGTATATAACTATTAAGTTTTAAATACTAACTATTAAGTGTTAAGTATTAACTAGCAATTCTTCATCTTACTTTTAAAATACAAAATGAATTTTTACAAATTTTCTCCGCAAAAAAAATAGGCTGCCCATATCAAAACCTGCAATGAAGCCACATGGGCAACACAGCCAACAGTTGAAAAATACTTACATAATTATTCCATAATTTTCAAAACAATTTTCCCCATTTTCCCCTATTTTTTCCATTTTCATAATTATTGATATTTTTATTAATATTTTCATAATTTTTGAAAAATAAAATAATTATTTATTGAGTCAAAAAATATTTTGACTCCGTGAGTCCGTAGATCAACTCACGGAGTTCCACATATGTTTTTGTCTATCATCATACAACATTTATTTCACTTAAAAAGTAATCATACAAGATAATCAAAATATAATTTTTTACTCACAAAAATAAAAAATAAATTACTTTGCGGAAAAAAATTCCAACTCCATGAGATCGTAGATCGGCTCATGGTATTCAACATATATTAATTTCATAATCATCCAACATCATTATAGCATGCATTTTGTCAAAAATTACTTGGAGAAGAATGGTTACTTATTTGATGAAAAAACTCTCAGATCTGTGAGAAACCCCGCCTGATCGACAAAAACAATGTGATATCCGACAATAATGAAGCAAGATGTACTCATAGATGTCAAAGATCGGACCAAGATATGGTGAAAAAGTGCGAAAAATGAGAGAGAGAAGCTCTAGAGAAGTGAGATAGGAGAGAGAAATTGTAAAAAAATCAAGTGGGAAATTCGGGCGAAATTCGCCCGAATCCCCCTATTTATCGCCAGAAGTTGGCAATATATCGCCAACTATTTGTAATGTCGGTGTCGCTAGGGGGTATCGTGTCGCCCCCCAGCAACACCTCAAAATTTCGCCCCGTGTCGGCAATTTATCGCCGACATGAGGTACCATGCATGAGAGAGAGAGGGTCTCGTTTGATTGGAGCCGGTTGAATGGCTGGTTTGATCGCCCCTACCCGGGTGCAGGGCAGACTCGGCATTTTGAGCCAAAAACCCTATTTTAAGCTCCTAACTCCTCATAACATATTTTTTAGTGCTAGAGTGGGGTTTAGGGCTTGGAAGAGGAGAAATCCAAGGAGCTTGGTGGATTCCTTCCACGCGGTGTCACATCGAAGCTCGAATCATCACGATAACTCATAGAAATGTTAAGAAGAATCATATAGATAAACTCGGAGCAGAAAGAGGAGCAAGATGGAGAGGGCAAAACTAGGATGGATAAGATAAGAAACGATCAATAGAGTGGCCGGGAGTCTCCATAAGTGATAAGCTTAAGAAAGTCGTTGAGGGGCAGGCCCGTCAACGGAGACCTATAAATGCTCGCTCGGAGAAGTGAATAACCATATTGAAGGAACTAGAAGAGCTAGGGGTAGACCTAAGATAACCTTAGGAGAAGTGGTGAGAAAGGATATGTATAGCTTAGGCCTTGTATCTAGCATGGCCTTGAACAGAACCGATTGGAGGGCAAGAATCCATGTAGCCGACCCCATTTAGTTGGAAAAAGGCTTATTGTTGTTGTTGTTGTTGTTGTTGTTGTTTCATGGTATTTATTAGCTTTGAATGTTATGTGGTGGTTGTTGGTGTTGTTGAGTTGTATTGAATACTCCCCCTTGTTTCTCTTTATGGCTCCCAACATCCTTGAGAGTTGATTTGTGCAATCTTTACATTCGAAACCATTTCGAACCTCTCTAACGCCCGCAAGGCACACAGAGAGCCAATTTGAGGCTTTTCATTTGAGACCGAATTGGGATGTTTGGATGGTACTTTGGGGACCCTAATACTGTTAAATTGAAGACCCCAAAGTCCCATTTCGAATTGGAGTTGAAATCGAAGAGTTTGCCCAAGACCATAACAGGCGGGGGGGTTGACTGTCCAGTCAACCGGTCCTGTAGACCTATCCAACTGCACCTATGTTGGGTGTGTGTTTTGTCCCTCTTTTTGACCCCCGACCGATCTTCGATCATTACTTATTTTCTTATTTACATAGGGTTATTTTGGCCTAATTGCACTCTCTTTGGTGAATCTTTCAAGACTTTGAAGAGCATTTTTTTACTTTAAAAGGTGAGAGGAAAACACTTAACCATATCTTGTGTATTTGTTGGTGCTATTTGAATATTCATTTATCTATATCTTGTGTATTTGTTTGTGCTATTTGAATATTCATTTATGTTGCTATCTATATCTTGTGTGTGACTTTGAGCGAATAGGTAATGTTATTCTATATATGTTTGTTTCTACTTTCAAATTTCATGAATTGTGATATGGGAATGATGTGAATGTATAGTTTTGATGGTGAGACTCATTCCTCTTCTATGTATATGCCAATTAGGGTTGTGAGTTGCCGCCCATTACCATATATATATATATATGCACTTAGACCTAAGTGCATGGATACTATGTGTCTAACTATGTTGGCTAGATAACCCCATGAGTGCTAATACCCTTCCAGCAGGGGTATCAAAAAGGGTTGTTGATAAGGTAGTAATTAAACTATAATACATAGGTCATCAATAATTATAATGAAGTGCAAAATGGATATATATCCAACCTTAACAAACTGTTACACTACTAATTTCATAAAGAATAGAATTTAATTAGTAATTAAACTATGATACACGAGGGGTAACAATAATTGTCCCGATCCAATTTTATGAGTGGACTATTATATCTAAAGATTGACGTTAGATGATTAAAAAGGCATTTTTCCTACCATAATCGTCTCACAAGCACAAGTTACAATATAAGCTAGTGACACAAAGTAGTCTGGCACTGTCAAGCACCAAGCTTCAATCGAATCAACCATATCACACGTTAAATAAAGAACTTCAAAATTGAATGAAGACATTAAAATAGTCTCATAGATGGTTCATTACAATCAAAAGCGTAGTTGGAAAAAAACATTTCTTCAGTCCAATCAGACACTTGAGCCCTAAAATGAGTCAATACCAACATTACTTTGACCATTTTACCCTCTATCTTCTTTTTCTTTTTTTTTTTTTTTTTTTTCTTTGGGAGGGAGGGGGGTAAACATTTTACTCTGTCTGTACTTTATCACCGATTGTATCCATCACATACTGATATCAGTATAACTTGAGATAGTCTCTCTGCACAGGTTAAAAACGGTAGGCCAAGATACAAACTTGGGTATTTAACTTTATAATTCCTCTCTATACCTTTCTACAAACACAACACAATCTTGCATATAGACTTCACTGGATCTCCCTTTCCATTCAAGACAAGCTGATGTGTGAAGGCTAGGAATAATGGTGACGAAGTGAAACTATCCTGTACCACTTGTAGCAATCATCTATTCTCAAATGAACCATTCAGGAAGACCGAGCAAGCAATGTACACAAACATTCTGGGCCCACAAACTAAACATAGTATAAAGTAATGAAGCTAATCAACCCTCTGTATCACACATCATACTGTAATGCGGGATGCTTCCTAAAATGATCCCCATTTGCAGAAACTCAACTCCTCCAAAGCATAAGCTGATACATCAGTGACTGGGATATTACAGCATCGTCCTGTACAATGTCTAAACTAGAGTCTGCTTCTATTTCCGTAGGACATGTTTTTCATATAGAGCTAGCATTTCCTTCTTATTGGGATTCCTCAACGGAAACACCTCTGCCCCAAAACCGTGTTTAGTGAGCTCCTGCCTCAGTTTCAGCACGGTGAACTTGGTATAATCCTCTGAGTCATTTTGCTGAGTGTGATTGTTATCATCATCAACCTTAAAAATTGAACCCCTATCTGATGATTGTGTCACCTTCAGAGGACTAGTTGTGCTCTTTGACCTTTTGCTTTCTCTGGTTACATTGTCAACTCCCATATCCTGGACAGATTCAACTGCATAGTCTTCGATCCTCACACGTTTCCCATGTGATGTAGTCTTGAGCTTACTATCCAACGCTGTTTCATTCAGGCGAACCGATGTCAACTCTTGCTGGAGAAGATCTAATTTACCCTGGGTGGATTGTAGCTGTACTGATAGGGCTTCAGCCCGTCGGCTTGCCTCTGCTCTTGCTGCTCTTTCATTCTCCAGAAGGTTCTCAAGAACTTGAACAGTACTTACCCTCTGCTCATTATTTGATTTCAAAAGTGACTCAATTTCCTTCTCCCTCTCCTCAACTCTGGCCTCTAGTAGAGCAACTTTGGACAGGGCATCTTTCTCAGAGACACGGAACTTGTCTACTTCATCCACCAGGTCAGCTTTCTGTCTTTCCAGGCTCTCAATGTTCCTTCGCGCCCTCTCAATCTGGGCCACTTGTTCCATTGCTAACTTCTGAGATTCACTCTTTTCCTTTTGAGCAGTGACCGCATCTGCTCGTGCTTGATCAGCGATCTCAGTCGCTCTCTTAGCCTCCTTCTCAGCAATTTTGCACCTTTCCTGGACTTCTTCAAATATTTTCAACTTGGATGAATACTTTTGCTCCAGGTGGTTCTTTTCTTGTTCCAGTATCCCTACTTCTCTCTCATATGATTGCGCAGCAGCAGTCACTGTATCTAGCTTCTCAGACAAGTCTTTGATTTGAAGTTTTAATGCTGATGATTCCAAATCATAGTTCTTCAGTTTTGACTCTGCAGCCTGTGCATAGACACAAAACATCAGTATCTTTTTTAGTGCACATGCAAACATAGGAGCACAAAGCCACTAGAGCAGGAGAGAGAAAGAGACTGTTCACCACAGAGTATATTGCTTGCAGAATAATTGAATGGATCCTATGAGAACAGTCATTTTTCCCGGTCAATAGAATGAATATGATCCAAAATCTCAAGAGGGTCAGTTATACTTGCATCCACTCAGACGTAAATCCATTTACCTTTAGAAATCCTAGAAAGGATGGAACCTATTTAAAATGAAAATGAAATGCTAACAATTGATATGGTATAGTACAACTATGGGTTGAACATGCAATGCCTTAAAAACAAACCTTCAACTCTAAATTCAATGTAGTCAATCGCTGCTCAGCATATTCAATCTTTACTATCTTGTCATTTATTTCCTCTTCCTGTGATCAAGAATGATATCATCATTAATATTTTCAATCCTCAAGAACTGAAAAGTTTAAGCCAGTAGAATAAAAGGAACAAGAGAGCAACAAAGACACACACACACAGACACACACAGCGGGTGGGAAATGCTTCACCTTTTCAGCCAAAGTGGCTGAAAATTCTTCCCTCAGACTATCCTCCCTTTGTTGTGTCTGCTTATTTGTCCGTTCCTGCACTGCCGCTGCTTTCTCCAGTGCAGCCTTTGTCTCTCTAACAGCAATGTCAAACTTCCGTTTCCACTCCTCGGCCTCCTCCTGAGCAGACTGAGCATGTTCACGAGCAGCAGCAAGTCTCGCTTCAGCAGCACTGGTCCTGGACCTAAGAACAGATATTTCTGAATTGGCTTGGTTTTCCTCAGTTTTTTGCTTTGCAGATATTGCATCGTACTTTCTTTTCCATTCCAAGGATTCTAGGCTGGTGGAATCCAAATTTCTTGATAAACTTGAACACCTCTCCTCCAGTGAGCTACACTTGCTCTGTAAATTTGTAATGCGACTCGTATATTCATCAGCAAGCTTCTTCTTATCATTGATGGCATCCTCATAACGCCTCAGATAGTCAGCTTTGTGCCTCTCACTTGCTTCCAGTTGCTTGTTAAGCAACCCTAACTTGTCCTCAATTGTGTAGCATTTCAATGTGAGAGCACTCTTCTCCGATCCAATTTGGTTCAGCTGCTTCTTCACAAGGTCATGTATTGGACCCTCCAGACTAGAAAGTAAATATCATCAGATAAAATCAGTGGTATAAAGTGGAGGGAGAAAAGGTTGAGACAAACCTCTGCTGTAAGAAGCTAGCCAGCTTCTGCCACTTTCCAGGGCCATGAACTGCCTTCCCATAGTCTGATAGCAGGTCATCAAGAAGCTGCAGGAATACTAATCAATAAACAGATACACTGAAACAAAGTTAAAAAGCGGCTCAACATTAATGCCACAGCAGCCCACCCAATTTTATCAAACTGGAAGATGAGTCAACAGCCCACAACCATATGGATAGATAATGTCCATCTTATACCAGGCACATGTAAAATTTGTTGTCAAATCAATCACGCAGGCCCACTTGAATCAGACTATTCCTTCATTCAACGGTCAGTTTATTTTGCTCTTATCTCCAATTTGCAAACAACCTTTTTACTTTGTGTTTCTTTCCTCAGACAAAACTCAGAATATACCAATATTTTATTGGAAAGGTGAGGCAAAGTTTGAGTGCGATAGACAAACCTCATTGCAGATATAAATGGGTTGCCATACCAACCTTGCTATAATGGCCATTGTGCTACACCTTTCCCTTAATAAATACAAATAACAATAACAAGAAACACAGAAGTTTTGAGAAGCAACAATGCTCACTGCCAGACAGATATGTACCAGTATCCAAAATATCATCTATGGTAACTTTGAATAAGGGTGTTCAGCATGAACTGGTTCAGTAGACAAAAACTGACTGGTTCAATTCAGACCAAACAGAACCCTTATTTTTTTGGTCTGGGTTGGGTTTTGAAGCTGGTAGAAACCAAAACAAACATGACCAACTAAATGCACCCACCAGACCACACAGAAAAAGGAAAAGGGGAGGAGGGAAGTGGAGTGACCAAGACAATAAGAAACCTATAACCCAAGAAACCAGAATGTACCCATTGATTTGCTTATGTATGCATGTTAAGCCAAAATCGGCCAGAGCAAACCCGATAGCTCCTGATTACAAACTGATGAGCAACCAAAAGTGAAGTGACAGACAGAAAATCTTAGTTTTGAACATCCACTACAATATATGCATAAAATCAAAATATCTCACAAAATAATCTTGAGTTTCTACACAAATAAACATTTTATAAGAGATATATATAAAGCTTACTCTTAGAATACTGATTTAGACTAGCAATTCTGCAGATGGGTCTGAAACTGCATCAAACTAGATCTCTGGTCTCTCGAATTGCAAAATCTCACCATAAAAGGGCAAAAAACATTACAAGCATTCTAAACATAGAAGTATCAGAAGACAGAATAAACCAAATTATTAAGTATATTAATGCCCAAAAAGGAAAATCCAATTGAAAGAGCTTACCTTGATTACGTGATCAATTTTTGCATCAGGAATATGACAAGCAGCTCGTAATTTCTTTTCCAGGTTTTGTAAAGTTTCTGAACATTTCAAATCAGCCTCCATAAATGTGTTCTTTTTGTAGTCCTGGATCAGTGATCAATTATTAATCAGCACCAGCAACTCAATATCTTGTTTATATGCACGTGTGATTTGATAAAACAGGCAGAAGAAGATAAGATACAAACCCAACTGAGAAGGTATTCTGATTAACAAACAATATCTGATTAAAGTTTTGAATACACAGAATTTAGGAAAGCATATCTGCTTCATACATCCTTTTTTTTTTGGAGGAACACGATCTTTTCTCTATATAAATTTCTTTTTTTAACACTTCTGATCTTTTCAAGTAAAGCTTGGGAAGCTTGTAAGCGATCTGATCTCCTGTGGAAGCTTGTCAATATTAAGATCAAGTGTTCCAAACATAAGAACCAGCAAGTTCTCAACTTAAAACAAACAATCACTCCTAAAGAATAAGCTAGCAGCCAATGGTATGACTCACAAGCCTTACATGTAAAATGTACCAAGTGTTTGATAAAATATCCCAAAGATGTGCTATTTACATTTATGCCATTTACAATACGAGGATGCCTTGAGGCAGGGGAGATGATGTGTCCCCCACTTGGTGTGGTAGATTTGATGAGGTGTCCTAAAGAAGTGCCACATAGATGATGTCATGGGCTTTAACAGTTTGTACACCTTGATAGGAGTGCATTATGTATGCATGCTATAATACACAAGGTCTGAAAATTTGTCTTGATTTGCCATCTCAACCAGGTTGAGATTCTCAAAATCTCTAGATGTTAGAGAGATGCTGCTTTTGTGATTTTGTGTGGGGCCATTGTGGTGGGGGGTTGGGTGGGTTTGGGAGTTTGAATAGTTTCAGTTTCAGTGGTCAAATAGGGATGCCTGGTTTCAAAACTTCAAGGGAAGCCTCAATTTAGCGATTTGGAATTGAGATCTTGGTTGGCAATTAAGCCAACACCCTCATTGTAAACATGTAATATGGCACACCTACACCTAGCTTCAAACCTTGAATGATATGAAGCATAACTATTAAGTAACCTAGGCACTAATATTGACAAATAAAACATAAATTAAAGATTTGAAAGTTCCTACCATAAAACACTAACACGTTTCGAACAATACTTGTGCCAAAATTACATACTACCAAACTAGAAGACAAGCACAAGGCCATTGGGGCTGTAGGAACAACCCATACATCCTCTCTTCTTTTCCCCTTGATAATTTTGCTTTTGGAAATCCCCCTTCACACAAATCCACTCCCATCTTATTTCACCGTAGAAATTAATCCAAAACTACCCAAAGCCTCCATACTTTGTCCCCTAAATTCGATCCTAGCTGATGCCCAAGATTTCCATTAAAACCCAATTTTATTCAAGTTTGAACAGGCTGCAGGATTAAAAAAATCAACTATTTTCTAGAAGAATAAGCAAGGTGTTTTTAAGGAGAATACCCAACCCAGTCGAAGTGTCAAACTATGAATCTTCAATCCCTTTGGACCATGTCATTCCCATACCTGACAAAATACTCGAATCTGGTTTCAATCCCAAAAACCTAGACTTCACCTTACCGTTTTCTATTGGGAAGATCCATGTTTCCGATTTATCATTCTACCCATCAGTTGTGGCCTATCTTGGATAGGACTTTCCTGCCCCACATGGAGACAAAAGCCAAAACCCAGTGTTTACAAGAAATAGGGAAGACAGATCTGGGTTCTAATCCTAGGCACTTTCGCCAAAAGTGGCCCCCACAAAACTTCCTACCATTACATCAATCGAGCCAGATAACATGGGATTGGACCGCTGAGTTTGTTTGAGAGCACCAATTCAACCAGACTCTCTATATCTTCAACTTCTGATGCAGTTGGACCGGATAATAATTCTCAAACACACAGCATCTCCAGCCCACCTGAATTAACCACAGATTGAAAAACTGAACCGCTTAGTTTTCATTTTTTTTCTTTTCATAAAGCACTTAGTTCATTTCAAGCTAGCTGTAAGTGAACCAAAAATGTCATAACTTCAATTTGCGAAGGTACTAGAATAGATAACTGATTGTTAAACAAATAGAGGTTTTCCAATCTACTTAAATTAGCCAGAGGGACCACTGAATCTCTGTTACCCTAGTCCCAAGCCAATTACATTATCTATATCTCTAATATCTGAAGGCATCAGAGCAAATAATTGACTCTTGAACAAATATGGCACCTCTAGCCTACTTAAATAAGCCAGAGAACATGAGATTGGACCAGTCGTTGATTTAAAGATAGTGCTAAGCAATCAGATTTTCTATATCTTCAGTTTTGAAAGGCATTAGACTGGAATATCCATTATCATGCAAATAAGCATCTACGAACTACATAACTTACCTAGAAAATCATCTATTGGACCACTGAGTTTGTCCTAAGCTAACTCTAATCCAACCAGGTTTTCCAGATCTCCAAATTTTGAAGGTATTGAATAACTGAAATCTATCCTGAGTTAAAGGGATTAACTTAGACAAGTCCAATAATAAAGCAAATAAATCTCAGGGCCAACATGTTTGAACCCGTAGATCCATAATCAAACTCTAAACCAGCAACCAATTAGTCGAAAGATCTACTTTTCTCTATCCCATCTCATTGCACCTTCCATGCTTTGATTGCAGTCCATTAGCTCAAGCTTCTTGACGAATTCCTGAAAAGCCATGATCAATAGTTACCAATGCGAACTTTTTGTAACAGAGGCCCAGCCAGCATTGCTGGTAACATAATCTACCATCACATATAGGAATTGGATTATCCATGAAGGCAAAACTAGAATAAGGAAGATATGGCCCCCCACCACAGCTAGCTCAAGCAAACTCAGTGATCCAGCCACTCATTTTCCAAGCAACTAGAGAGGCTCTAATAGCTTGAGAATGAATACTCTGGTCCAATGCCTTCAGATATTCGAAAAACAAAAAATAAGATGAACTTGGCTCCATCTCTATACGAACTCCACAGTCCAATACCACATTCTTTTGCTCATTCACATAGACTAGAGGTGCCAAATTCGCTTGAGAATTAACTGTGTCCTAGTGCCTTAAGAAACTAGAGAAACAGAATTTTGGTTGACTTGTAACCAGGTCAAGCAAACTCAGTTTTATATGAGAAAGAATATTTTGGTCCAGTGCATTCAGAAATTAGAAATATACAAATTAGGTGGACTGGGCACTATCTCTAACCAAACTCTAACAATCCAATCCCCCAATCTTGGGAAAACCTAAGTAACAAGGGGGGTATGTATCTTTGAGAACTAATTATCTATTCCCATCATGGTCAGAGATCTCGATTTTTGGCCTCACGAATTAAGATCCCAGGCGATACCAGAAAATGTATAGAACTGGACTGAGATCTCTGTTTGACTTGAGATCTCGGTCCCACAAGGTTTTTTTTCTTACAAAAGTCGATCCAGTCTCGTCTTGATTGTATCTCACTGCTCTCGCCAATGAGCTTCCAATCTTCATTTTTTGCCAGATTTTTCGCCTGATTCTCACCAGATTTTCACCTGCAACACTCCTAAGGAAGGTTTAGCACATCTACATTAAGAAAACAAGATCAAACAAAGCCATTTGAAGGAGTTCTTCAAGCAAGGTAACATTTTCCCCTAAATTTATTTTTTCAAAAACTATGCTTTAGAGTAGGTCATTGAGTGTGGATTAAACATACGTTTAACATCTTGCTCTAATCTACACTTTCATGGAATTTTTTTTTTTTTCTGTTATTAACTAATTGTTTGAATTTGGATTTAAAAAGTACATTTACTAAGAAATAATAGTTAAAAAGTATTGACCACCCATAGGGATACACCCAGGTGCCTTATTGTCCCTAATTTTGTGAGGGATGATATTTTTTACCACCTCATTGAGTTGGCTAAACGACATAGAGTGGCCAGTAGAGGATTTACAGGACGTGGTCATGGTGCCATTGGGGCTTGATAGATAGTTGATTGATTCATTTCACCTTGTTCAATTGTTCTTATGAGTTATGGACATATGATGCTACTACTACTGTATTCTCGTGAGTTGAGAGTTGAGACTGATGATTTGTATTCTTCAATTGAGTACTGGTGGATGACCATTTTATGTTAGTTTATGTATCTTATCACTTAGTTTTCATTTATATCAATTAACAGTTTTACATTCATGTTTTATAATACTGCATGTTCGTGCCTACAGCATTTTGATTTCAAACTTAAGGTCGAGTTGGAAACTCATTCATAAGGGTGATCTCTCACAAATCTGAGCCCACTAGTGTGTTGAGACCCCCCCCCCCCCAAGATGGGTCCTCGAGTTCACTTGATTTGGCCCTCAAAATTTTACCATATCTTGACGACTCGAGCAAGATCTCAGTTTTTCTCAAGGGCGAGATGACCCTCAAGAGTGAGATCTTGAACCATGATCTTAATGCCTTAAGAGATTAGATATATGGACTATTTGTTGACTTGTGACTAGGTCAAAACAAACTAAGTGGTCTAACCCCTATTCTTTGTTTGATTGAAGCTGTCTATTTGTTTAAGAATCAATTGTCCAGTCTAGTGTCCCTAGAAATTGAAGAAATGGAAAATCTGATTCATTTGCAGCTAGCTTAAAACAAACTAAGAAATCTAATTCCTCATTCTCTAGCTAATTTAAGTAGACTAGGGAAGCTCTATCATTTGAGAAACTGCTATTACAAAAAACCAATTGGTTTTACGCTAGGAAGATCTACAACGCAAGCTATTTAATTAATTAATAAGAAGGTGATGTGAACCAGATTTTACCCTTGGTCAAAAACCTAAGTGCGCCCACAAAATACACCTAGGAAGCCTCCCTAGGCCAGCCGAACACCTATGGAGGGTATTTGAGCATTCTCAGCCCAACTTAGTTGCTGGAATTTAATTCCAGAAATTCAGTTCTAATTTTAGAGTCCAATTTTGTCTTAATTTGGGCTAATAGTTGAGTGTCCTAAGGAATTCTTTTCCAAGTGAAATTCCTTTAGCTTAGAGTTTTAAGTTACTTAGAAGTTTATTTCAGCATATGTCAATTAGGGTCCATTAGATCTTTTAGTTTTATTTGAACGGTTGTGACTAATATGGTGGGTCCTAATCCATAAAGAAATCCCACTTGTAGTTAAGGTCATTTAGTAGGCTATAAATAGCGTATTCTTTATTTGTATTATTTAAGTCTGATTATTGAATAAGAAAATTGTGCTTGAGGATCATAGTTCCTGTTTGAGGGGGCCACAGCAGATTTCCAGTAAAGTTCTTCAATATCAAAATCCTTCAGTGTAGCACCATGATTCAGAAATCTCAGCAAGCTCTCAAGGTTTTCAAGTAAGTTTCACCAATCCCTGCCCCTTCCTCCTTCTCCTCTCCCATCACAAAGATCGCCAACCCCTTCCCCTTCAATCACAACCCCTCACCCACCTCCCCTAAGCCCCTGGCAGCCCTTCCCTCCCCTCCCCTGTTCTGTGCAGGTATTCCCACCCCCTCCCCCTGCAGCTTGGCGGCAAGCATCCCAGTCCCCCACAAGAGTCCCAGCCCCTCCCCTTCCCCCCAACCCTATGGTATCCTCCTTCCCTCTCTATACCCCCTCAGCCCCCCCCCCCTTCTGTCTCTGCCTCTTCTTTTTGCAGCAGAACCAGTAAAACAGAAAAAAGAAGAAAGAAAGAAAGAAAGAAGGAAAAGATCCAAGGAAGATTGCTCAAGATCCAACCCATATTGATCAATCCCTAACTCTTAATTATCCAAATTATTTCATCCTATTTAAATTCCATCTTTATTATCTGTCTCCATTATTTTTGTTACATCCTGTAAGGACTGAAAACCCTAATTTTATCTTTCTTCCCATTTTTGTTTCGTAGTCTTTCCCATTTCCATCTATCCATAGGTTCTCATAAAATTATTGGAACTATTTGCTGGAAGATTCTGGGCGAACCCCAAATTTTAGGAAATTTATCTTAGAAATCCTACCATAGAATCGGGTTCACATCAAAAGGATCTCTAAGTGGTCTTTGTTGACCTAGAAAAAGGCTATGATAAAATCCCCAAAGAGTTTTTTTGGCAAGTATTAGAGGAGAAATGTCTCAAGTAAATATATGGACATAGTTAAGGATATGTAAGATGGTTAATGACAACTATAAGAAAGTGAGGGGCCAAGGCGGTGAATTCCCGATTAAGATTAGGTTGCATCAGGGATCAACTTTAAGCCTTTATTTATTTGCACTTATCATAGATGATTTAACTAGAGATATTCAAGATGAGGCTCCTTAAATGAGACACAAGCAAGGATTAATGCCAAGTTAGAGATATGGAGATCAACTTTGGAGTCAAAAAGTTATAAACTAAGTAGAACAAAGACAGAATATCTAATGTGTAACTTTGGGCATGCTCAAACAAATAATGAGGTGATAAAACTTGACAAGAAGGAAATCCCACAAAGCAATTATTTTAGTTACCTTGGCTAAATTATAAATAAAAATTAAGAATGTGACATACAAGATGATTTTTCCAAGAGAATTAAAATAGGATGGATGAAGCGGAGAGGTACATCCAAGTTTTCATGTGACACATTCATTCAAAAGGAAAAAGGAAAAATTTATAGGACCATTCTACAACTAGCTATGATTCATGGTGCAGAGTGTTAGTCTAACACCCACACCCCAAAATTCTTGTCTAATTGAACTTTTGATTTTTAGTTAATGAACCAGTTCAAATTGATGAACCACCAATCGACATCTTCGAATCGGCAAGTGAACCACCTAAAACCCTGAATTGGAGAGTCATCTAGAAGAGGTATGATTTAAGTAACTAAAAGAGCTAGTGACAAACCTAAGATAAACTTAGAAGTGGTGAGAAAAATATGCATAACTTAGGCCTTGAAAAGATCTAATTGGAAGAAGGCAAGGATCCATGTAGCTGACCCCATTTAGTTGGGATAAAACTTGTGTTGTTCTGTAGTAGAGAAGCTGTATTGTAAAGAACCAAAATTATGGCACAATGGCATCTTATGCTACAGATATTGAAATCTGGTTTATTTCGTGCTCTCTAAGAACAAACTCAGCTATCAGATCCTCATTTTTGGCTAAATGATTAAAGTTAGCTTATACCATAATCAAATAGAATACCCCATAAATACGCATTATCATCATCCAATTTCCCACATAGAAGCTTTTGAGACATAAAATTCTCCTTGAGATCCATAGTCCTACTAGAAATAAGAATCTCCAATGCTTCACACTTTTAACACTTTTTGAGGATGCATTTGCAAGAAGCTAGAAGAACTCCGAATGTCTCAAACCTCCTCTAAAATTGGATGAAGCCCTAGGAGTTAAAAGAATCTTTTTCATGTGCATGATGAAATGTCTTTGACACACTACTTCAATATAATGAAGCAAGAATTTAAAGGGAATTACAACGCAGAGCATATGTGACTCCATATACCACAACTCAACAGACGTATATGCATATCCAGAAACACTGCCAATGTAAAATATAATTATAATAATAGAAATGGAAAATAAATAATTACCTCAAAAGCCTTTCTCAAGAAGTTGTGAAGAAGCTTCTCATACTTCTGTCTTGCTGAGCCAGCTCCAACAGCACTGGCATTAAATGAAGCAAGTGCTTTTTGAACCGCTTCCTCATGTGCTTCCCTTAGAGCAACCTACAATACCTAAAATTAGGGCAGAATAATTATTACAAAAAAGTTGTCCAAAAGTTCACTTACTTCCTCGGGAGGCCTTGAGCGGTCAAAAGAAGACATATAGACCTCAGTTGCTGAATCAAACGCTCTACGACATTCTGCTTCTTCAACACTCTGCAAAAGAAGGTCTGCTCAAACACTTCATGTGCAGATAAGCACATAGATGAACAATTTTTAATTTTTCAGAAAGGAAGAACCAATAAAGAAACCAAAAAAAAAATCGACACTTTTTACTTAAAACTAGTACAAACTCTCAGCAATAAAACAATACTGAATAACTAAGAAACTAGAACTACCCAATCCAGTTAAAAGCAGACCAGCATGGCCTAGTTCTGTTTTTTCCAAACTTTGGACTTCCCCATGCTTGCTTTTTACTGTCACATACTTGATTAAACTCATGCTAGCTTGATACTCATTATAAACGACTATATACTTAGAGTTATGCCTAATTATTAGAGCAATGGCATCTCAAAAATTATTTCCTGCTTCAAAAGAATATGACACCATCTCACAAAATCCTAACTAAATGGAGTCAGCTACATGGATCTGGAAGAGACTGAGACAGTAATAGGAATAAGAAACGTAAGAAACAAGCAAAACAGAAGTAAATATACTTCACAGTTTACCCCATCTAAATCACAGACAAGCAAACATAATTCATGAGATCTCGATTTTTTTGGCTGGCCAAGATCTGGGTTGAAATGGAGATCTCTAACTATGATGAAAATGCATCTCTCAATCTCAACAAGACTTGAGAATTCAAGAGATTTCGGTATTCTGGGTTAGATGCCCTTATTTAAATTTTATATTTGATGGAAAGGACTCCGAACTTGCTGCTCTGGCCTGGAAAAGGGGAAACTCTTTTTCCTTCACTTTTTTAGCCTTTTTTCTCTCCTTACAAGATAACACTATAAAAGTGTTAGACTATCAATTTCTAAATATTTATGCGCATTCAACCATTAGGAGTCAGGGACATGGAAAACTACAATTTCTAGCTAATCTATGTTTTATCTTGATAAATTATTGATGACTGATGCCCCCAGCCCCAAACTCTGCTTGTGCGGAGGCCTTCGACACCGGGTTCGCCCTTATGCTTGGTACTTGATAGTTAGTAGGCACTTAACACTCGATAATTGAAAATTCGGTAATATGTTTTACTTTTCTATTATGTCTCAAATCATTTTAAGTCTCAAACTATGTGCAGAATATGCAACATAACATGTTTACAGTAAGGGTTTGACCAAAATTGCCCACATGCAGTTCAGATTCAAATTGCTAATTGTGTGTTCTTTTAGTTTGAAAGCTTAGGTATGTTCATAAGTGTTAAAACAAGCTTTCCCTAATGTTTCAAAACCAACTGATCCCACTTGACCACTGAAACACCGATCCAAGACCCAAATAGAAAAAGCAACAGCATGCTTCTACTTTCCTAATTGTTTAGCTTGATTCTCCAACAATCCGATAGGCTTCTCTTGTTGATAATCTACAGTCTCAATTCTGTAAGTCTTTTTAAATTCCAGCTCCAGAAAGTGCTTTTGGACTTTGGAGTTCCATATTTCCACTGATTTTAAATTTCTCATTTCAAAATGGAAAATTTTCAACTCTGTTTCCTAAAAATTTGCTACTCTTCAAACCATATTATAACCAAAATCATCCCCTGAATCTTGCCATTGATTTCAGCAAATCCATCAACATATGATTTTAAAATCTGTCATGAATTCTGTTTTTTCAATTTTTGATTTAAGGATTTAAGATCTTCTTACTAAGTTAAACCATTAAGATCAGATCATTATAGGTATCAGTGTGAACCACTGAAAATTCTTCCATTCAATTCTTAAGCTTCAATGAACATTCCAATTTCCTACTCCGACTGGGAGATCTTCATATCTGCGGATCTAGCCATTGGATTACCATCTGGTTTTACAGGAAAATTGATCTGTCAAAATTGGGCATTCAAATCATATTTCTGGCCCCGTATGAATTATTGACTGCGATTGATTTTGTCTTGAGTCTTGAATATGGTTTCTTAACCTTTCACAGCAATTCTAGTTTTTTATTGGATCTCTAAACCCTGTCTTTGAGTGATTTAGATTCTTCACCAGAAGCAGGTCACAGATGATTAGTTATCCTAACAAATTGAGTTACAACATAATAGAAAAGCATATCAGCATGAATTAAGAGGGGGAAAAGTGGAAAGATGCTCCAGATATATAACTGACCTGCCATGAGGAAGATATTGTAGGCACTGCGCCATTATTAATAGCATCCAAAAAGGATTGTGTTAAACCAGAAAGAACAGGGCCAGTCATTATTGTAGCTCCCACTTGCTTGGGCCTGGTTCTCTCAAAAACGAACTTTGTCAATGCATCCAAGCCAGATCTAAATTCTGGGCGCAATTTGTCCAGCTGCATACAGAAATCAATTATCTTATTATAGTGAGAAATTGAGAACCGAATGGATTCATTGTACAAGGAAAACAAAACCTTATTTTCAATAAGACCAGATGCACGTCAAAATAACTCACAGAGATTTGGTCAAGTCTTTGAAGATCATTTTCTTTGTTAAGTGGCCGAACAAGGGTGAAGCATTCTCTATCTGGGAAAAGAGCACGAATTGACTCTCGGATCTATTGATAATTACATTAAGTATTAGCAACTCCAGCTGGATCTAATATAGTAAAGATAAGAGTGATGAGAAAAGAACATACTTTGACTATAGACACAAAAAATAAATAAATTAAATAACAGAAAATACAGTATGAACCTAGACCATATCATTTTAACACAACTTCAACAACAAAGTATTATCTCAAATATCTGATAAAAATATTATAAAACATCTCACACGGAAATGATTATATGCTGTACTGAAGATGATTACTTACAGCTGGTCAGTTAAGATCAATTCCCAAAAGTAAATATATGCCCATAATCCACATTTAATACAGGAAAACAAAATCATTGTAGTATATACCTCATTTTTTGCAGAAATGTCTTTTCCACTCCCTTGCATCGGCCTCAAGGCAAGCTCTAGGTAATCACGTGGTGTTATTCTCCTATCATCTTCTACTAAGTCTAAATAAAAGTCCTGTAAGTAACAAGTTAGAAAATTACAATCACATAAACTTGGCAAAGGGTACAAATCACTCAATATAATAAACATAAGAAAATCTAATGAAAACCAACAAATCAAAAGCTTTTTCATCTGGCAGCAGATACCTAAGATTGCAGATGGAAATGCACAAGTTATTTTTAACTTGATTGTCATTTATCCTGAGATACTGACATCGTGAGGAAACTTGGGCAGAATTTAATAATGCAAAGAGAAGGAATGTATTATCAATGTAATTTACTGCACTAGTGAAGGAAAAAATTCCACTCATTTCAATCACAGTTGAACACCCCTCATAGAAAAGTACACCAAATATGCAAATATATTAGGTTCCACATTATTACCCAAGTCTAGTTTTGAGGCTTTTGCATGAAATAGACTATTCAACATTTGCAGATGGAACTACAATCCTCTTTGCTCCTAATCTGCTACCTTTTTTTCTAATTATAACCTTTGTAATAACTCAGCTTTTTTACAAAACTGAGACACAGGTGGTGATGTAACCCAGGGTCTAGGGCCAGTCTTCAGGATCCTCTTTTAGAAAACCAGCAGTGATCAGGGTTTAAGCCCTGCTGTTTTGGGTCTGATCTCAGTCGAATTTTAATGGACAGCAGTAGGTGAACTCCAATTTCCCCTGCAGCTTAGGGTTCTTAGCTGAATTAGGGTTTGAAAAGTCCTGAACTTAAGTTTCTGATGTGGACAGCAGCTGTATTTGACCAAATATGCCTTGCAGATGAGCTTATTTGACTTCCAAACCTCGGGTAAAGGGTTAGGAGGTCTAGGGTTAAGAGGGGCATGGATTGGAGGTGAAGATATGGTTCAGCCAGGCTGTATTAAGGCTGAAACTAGAGAGAATTAATTCTATTTTATTGTTCTGTAATTTCAAAATTAATTCCTTAAGGCCACGGTTCAGAACTAGGTTTCCCACTTGGCTTAGGACTCTTGGTTAGGGTAGGGGGGAGGTTGAGAAGGTGTAGGAGAACATAATCCTAAAAGGGTTTACAGTTGGTTGAGAGGTTGGGGAGTTAATGAGTGTTTTAGTGAAACCAAGTTATGGGGTTCCTAAAGGAAGAAGACGAATTGCAGAAAATTCTAAAATCTAAACTAATTGGGAATTCGCAATGAAGGTTTATTGATGAAGGCGGAAGTAGGAATAATACTAGGGGAGGGTGCAATCCTAATGGAGGTTTTTAAGGTGAGAGGGGATATGGAAGGGTTTTAAGTAGGGGGAGGGTTGTTGCTGCTGCAGGAAAGGAAGGGGGATGGGATAGCTTGTGCAAGGGTTTGGGAAGGGGCATAGGGTAGGGGATGGGGCTGGGGCTGGTTTTCACTTACTTGATGGGAGAGTGGTGGTTCACTCAAGGTTGCTGTAGGTGCTGTTTCCAAGCTGCTGCAGGCTAGGAAGAAGATGGATGGAATTGTAAAATTGCAGAAACTGTTTGAGAACTCAAAACCCAGGTTGTAGGCTCTTCTCCCATGACTCCCAAGTCTTCCCTTAATACGTAATTTTTTTTAATCATTCCAAATCTAATTCGTTACATCGGGTGGTGGCTCTATCTATAGCCATATTACATTGAGGAAAAATAACTAGGACTCTGAAAGAAAAAAAAAACCAACTTGAACTCAACTTAGGCAACCCAGTATTAGAATTCCCTACTACAACCAGATTTAACTTGCTAAACTAGAAAAGGACTCTTAAGTAAGATTTCCTAAACAAATACAACTTACAAATCAACTCCAAGAAGGAATCCCACTTGAAATCGGATTCCAACTTGGACGCCTTACTCAAACAAGGACTCTAACCTTGTCCGATTGAAAAACAAAAAGTAAATGTTGGACCCTAAAATTATTCTGGGATTAACTGAAGCACTTTGGAGCCAAAAGGAGGTGGGAAAATGACCAAAATACCCCTAGGATAATTTGGCCAGCTCTTGGTGTCACATGATAGTGGGCTGAATTTGGGCCTAAAATATGAAGGGCCCCATGGTCACCAATCTTGGTTACATAAGGTGGTGACGTAGCCTCAATTGAAAGATGTCCAGATAAGCAAGATTTTGTCAAAAACAACCTCTAAAATAAACGAAAAGGGTCCCCAGTAGTTTGATTATTGTGTCCATGGGGTGAAAACAAAGAGATTTCAAAAGAGGGCCCTGCATCATCTATGGTTTTGGTGAGATTTTGTGAGATCTCAAACAATGCTTACACCTTAGTTTGGGCAGAATTACAATAAAACCCTGGAGAAATTACAACCTTAATTTGGGCAGAAATACAATAAAACCCTAGCTAAATTACACCAAAGGTTGGACCAAGTCTAACCAAAAATTAAAACTACCTAAAAATTTTAAAAACCAAAGTATGGGATATTCCCTTGCTAGTTCTAATGTGGGCAATAGCATAGCTTCTGAGCATCAGGCTCCATGTGCTGGATAGCAGGCCTAAGATCCTGCTCCTGCATCAGATTGGATATGAGTTAATATCTTGGGGATCTCAGTAATATCTTGGAATCTCGGTGAGATCTTCTAATATACTGCAATTTAATGATTGCCACTGAAACTTGGCTTCCATTCAGCCAGGGAAAAAAACAATGCACCAACTCGCCTGGATCTTTTGTCCAATGGTTTTCTGTCTAAACAACCTTGGCACTGAACCAAGTTCTTGAACCATGCATATGTACAATTAGCACACACATATAGCTGATAATACACTGATAACTGATGTAATAGCATCTTTCAATTGGACCAACCACTTCTCATTTTGTTTCTCTCAAAAGTATAACAAGAACAATTAATGCTACTGGGGTGAAACTCTTGGGTTCCCCATTATAGTGGCTTAAATTACATGGCACCCTGATAAAACCCTACTAATACTTCCCAAAATCCATACAAGAATGCAAGAAATAACAAGATAACACTGGTTTCTATGGTGCCAGTCACCCCCAACACCTCACAGTGTTCCCTCAGCCTACGGCTGTCCACAGGACTCTACAAACATTTCATCCCCTCTCCTCACTCTTCTCCCTCTATTTATTATCTCAACTAACCCTAACTAACCTTCATTCCACCTGGCCTCATCCTAGGGTCCTAACAACTACCGGCCCCTCGAAAATCACCTTGTCCTCAAGGTGATGGAAAATTTGAGGATGAGTCTCAACATGTGTGTCAGCCAACTCAGACGAACCTCCTCTTTGGATCTACAAATCAAGTCGCTCATGCGCCATATCTGCAAAGTTCCACCCCCACCAGTACTCACACAATTATCGAACACACGGACAATAGTCCACGGATCACAAGCATTCCCATGAAAGTCAACAACTTTATCCCTGTGCCCAGCATGTTGGAAGAGTAGGCCTAGAGAAGAATTTGGCATTCTTGTTCCAACACGTTCCTTCCTTTCACCAACCTTCTCATGATCCCAAATGTGTAAGAAACCATCCTCCATCGAGTTGCCAAAAACAGATGACTTGTCCTTTCCTCCCGAAAGCACACAAGGCTCAGTTGGACACATCGCAAGTGTGAATTCAGCATGATTGTGGTGTCCAGCCCATCTCAGATCTGGTCTTGAGTTTGAAGCTCCCAGGACAGCGTGACAAGTAGGTTGAGCCTCAACATCCCAACTGAGAACATCAAGACTCTCAATATGAGTTGCCACGATCCTACTATGTGGAGGCAATTCCCCGATTCGGTTCACCAGTGTCGACCGCCGCGTCTCTGCCTTGGGGTTTTGCATCAGATGCAAAGTCTTTTTCAAGAGGGAGGTAAAAATCGATGTTTTCCCCTGTTGGTGACATCATACCCCAATCGCCACAGTCCTGATGTCACCACTCTCTCTCTCGTCGTGATTTGCAAGGGTTGGAGCCGCCTCCCTTGTCGTTTTGATTTCCCGAGGTTGAAGACGATGAGTTCCTGGATTGGTTTGGTAAGTGCTTGGTTCGGGTTGGTTTGGGTTTGGTTTGTTGGTTGTAATAGTCATGAGAGGCAATGGGTTGTGGTGTAACGAATTGGGCCAGGCCCATATTTGATGTTTGACATAGGTGGGGTCCAAATATTTAAATCCATGGGTTGAAAGAGTTTGGCTTGGTATGCAATAAAATAAATGGGTTAGGCCTGAGATTAATGGAATGGACCATGTCCATAGTGGTGCTTTGAAATTGATGAAGCCTAACCACTTAAAATCATGGGCAAAAGATGTTGGGGTAATGCAATAGGATAGGCTTGGGTTTAATGAGATAGGTAGGGCCCAAGGAGAGTCTTTTAAATGGGTTAGACCTAAGCACTTAAAACTGTGGATGAAGGGGTGTGGGTTGGGTATTGGGCCATCGGAATTATTTGGGTTTAATTTAAGGCTGTGGAAGCTTGGGTTCTATGTAAACAAAATGGGCCAGGCCCAAGATATGTGTGTGATTGAGCAAATGAGGTAGACTGGGCTTGGGGTTAACGAAATGAGCTTGACCCAAGGGGGTTTCTTTGGGGGTCTAGCAGCCCAGTTTTTGTAATCGGTCCACTTGGGCTTAAGAGGCTCTAGGTTTTTTGAGCTTGAACCGAACCAATGAACTGGTTGAGATGCGGTTCGACCGAAAGAGCCTCCTTCTCCTTCTCTTCTCCTTCGACAATTTGTTGCAACCCTAGCTACCGCCTGAGGTTTTCTGCCGGCAGCAACTGAGCTCTTCTTCTTTGATTCAGCGGCAAGAGTCCTCGCTGCCCCGACGTTAATCCGGTAGGCATCGACACCCAAAACTCTCATTTGCTTCTTCTCTCTCCTCCTAGGTTGACATGGAACCATCGTGGTAATCAACTGATCGTTTCCAGCGATTTCACTTGGCGATCTTCCAATCGTTTTTACCTGGTCTCCCATTTCCACCACTGTATTAGCACCGATATCCCCTTCCTGGTTGTTTTTCAAAGTTATACTCACTTCCGCGGCATGGCCATCGCCGAATGCAGTCTGCAAGGCATCTCTGAAACTTACCCAATCCAACTTCTGCCAAAACCTTGCGTATACCCAATCCAATGCTGGAGAGCTATACCCAATCGTTGGTCATCATCGATGTGGTGTTTCCAGCAAAACAAGAGACCTACAATAGCCAACTCTGCACATCCTCTTCGCCTGAAAACATAGGCAATACCATCGCTTCTTTCCCTGGAATTGAATTGCTCTGATACCAATTGATAAAAACCTACTAATACTTCCCAAAATCCATACAAGAATGCAAGAAATAACAGGGTAACACTGGTTTCTATGGTGCCAGTCACCCCCAACACCTCACAGTGTTCCCTCAGCCTACGGCTGTCCACAAGACTCTACAAACATTCCATCCCCTCTCCTCACTCTTCTCCCTCTATTTATTATCTCAACTAACCCTAACTAACCTTCATTCCACCTAGCCTCATCCTAGGGTCCTAACACACCCACTTGCTAAATTACAAGTTACCCACCATTAGGTTTTGAACCAAGATTATGCTAAGTGAGTTGACAAATGACTATAATGCCCTTGGGCAGTAAAATGACATAATTACCTCCATTTAATACTGTGAAATCCAGCCCAAACCTAACCAGGACACCCTAATTGCTTAAAGATAAAGAAAGACATGTTTGATGTTAGACCTTAATATTAGACCTTGATTTCAGTGTTTTTATCTTTAAAAGCTTTAGGAGGTTATGTCCGACCTTTTCCTTAGAGTAAATCCAATGTCCCGAAGTGAAGGAAGAAGTCCTTGTGGGCCCTCTTTATGGAAGACATGGTGTTTGACCCGAAACCCATGGACATTGACGATGATACCCCTTACTTGGGTACATTGTCGATGTTTAGTGAAAACATGCGCACCGGGAGGGGTGAATTAGTTGAAGTACCAAATGAACTCCCGTGCTCAATCCGAAGATATTTCCCGAAACTAGACTTCTTGATGGACTTGTAGGAGAAAACCCCACTCAATTTGACCCCGTATAGCCCTCCAAATTCTTGTCCGAAGTTGCTGAACTATTTCTGGATTTTCTGCTGAAACCTGTTTTGGTCGATCCTCTTTGGTCGATGCCATTAACCAAAGAGCATCGACCAAAGTTGCTCAGATTCGAGTAAAAGATGCTGTTGGAATATTCTCTCACCTATTTAAGCTAGCCTCGCGTTTTGAGCCCTTTTACACTCATTTAGACCACTGAGAACGAGAGTGGATCTTCCCAAGGCACTCTCTTGGTATTTGTGAAGGATTCTTGCCCCCAATCATTGCAATCATTGTCTTTTGACTCCATTATCATCTTCTAAGGTATGATTCTCTCTCTTGCTCTCTATCATACCCACTTCCCTTCTTCTCTTTTCTGATGAGACCATGGCCAAGGTGCTGCAACCTTGCAAACGCCTTGCCATGAAGGTCTCTTCCCATTTACATTGATTTTCCTCCATTCTTGTTATGCCTCACTTGCATCTTGATCCTTACATATGCATTACCATGATTCCTTGCTTAGCAACTTGATTTCTTATACTAGACTGAGATGTGGAGTATGATTAGTCTAATTGTTGGCTTGCAAATGATTGTAACCTTGTTCCTAACCCATTCCCCAACTAATTCCCAAGCTTCCCTTTCAATTACATCGATTTCTCATAAATGCCAAGATTCTTGTCTTTAGAATATAGGACCTCAATTTGGGGGTTTTCATTTGGACCATTGGATTGTGATAATACTTGCTAGGTAGTGTTATTACATTATTATTAATCATCCCTCCAAGTTTCAGATCGATCCGAGCCCCGGAAGACCGATTTCGGACCAAATCACCAAAATCCAACTTGCAGTCCGAAACCACTTTTGGTCGATCCTCTTTGGTCGATGCCATCAACCAAAGTGCATCGACCAAACATGCTACTGACAGCAACCTTGCTCCGTTTTGACCCGTTCGACCTCCGATTTTCCCGATTTCTTTTCTAACATTTCATTTATGTTTGTCTAGGGTCTTAATACCATTTTTGGATCATTCTTTTGAGATTGTTGGATTATCATCATCGCAACTTAAGGTAAGGATGGTTATCACCATAAATACATAGGCTATGTGCTTATGCCTTGATATTCATAACTTAGCGAACATAGTTTCTTTATTTTTTTTGGATATCATAGGATTGTTGTACATGCTTTAGAACAGTAACATTGTGTTTATATATGTTTGTGTTAAAATGATTAGTCATTATTGTTACTTTAATATATGATGAATCATTTCGATGTTATGACTTAACTTCTATTATGATGATGTGGGAATTATTTATGGTATGATGGACTTGAGTATGTGATTGCTTAGGTATAACTTGGGATTAGGGAGTGTCCTATTGACACTTCTGTCCTTGGGCATCGGAGGGAATAGTATGGGATGTTCTCCGAAGATGCCTATCGACACTTTCCGGGTTATTGGATGACATGCATAGGATTGTCTAGTTGTTTGGCTAGGATGTCCCTGTCGTATCAGACCCAAATCGGAAGGGCATTGAGACCGAACGACCCGTGGTAGCCGTGGGGATTTGTGGGCACTCAAGACCGGTGAAATGATCCGTGAGAGGTTATAAATCTCATTGTGGGAGTCATTTATTGGTAGGGTTGCAAATGGATAGACTTGGGCTCACGGGCGCTCAAGGATTGGTGGTTCATATCCGTGAGGGGACGTGAGAGCTTCCCGTCTACTATTTGTGGATGACCAATAGGGTTGATGAGTCTGGTGGGAAATATCCGTGACTCTAGTGTGAAGGATACCGGAAAGGATCCCGGGATGGGAGGAATGGAAGTATCTGGTTCTGACATGATATGACTAAGTAGATGACTTGCATTGGGCTAGGCTTTACCGTGACATGCACCAATACTTAAACCAAATGGTGATGTGAGAGAGCGGTGACCGAAACCCCAACCATGGATTTGTCCAAGAGGGATGCAGGACCCAATTCCCCCCGGTGATTGAGTGACTAAGACTTATCTAAAGAAGTATGGTGCTATGACTTAAAGCATGTCTACCTTAGAGACTAGCATTCATAGAGTTAGAATCATACTTGCATTATGTGTTTCATATCATATTGCATCATGTTATGATTTGTATCATATGGCTTATGTTTTATGGAATAACTGCCTTGCTGAGTTCTTTTGAACTCACTCATTTTTGCAACATCTTTTGTTAAACTCTATTGCAGGTACTACTACTGTTGACTTTGACAATCAACGCTCTGAAGACCAAGTTGATGACCCGTACCCCACTGGTCATGGTGTACAAGTTGATAAAGACTAGTAGTCTGAGATTGGGACTTATATGGAGCAGTTCAGTTTTGTACTTATGTGTTAGGGATGGGATATCGCCTCATTCCCTTTTTAACCTTTTAGTTAATTCGTTGAGACCATAGTTTAGTCTGTTCCCTGGTCATGTTGGGAACCGGTTGTAACCCTTACTTTAGTCAATTTACCTTCCGTTATTATTATAGGATGGGTTTCCCCCTTCCTTTTAACACTTTGACTATTTGTCCTAATTGTATCATTTCCGCACTCTGATGTTTCTTGTGATCCTTCTAAGATCCTTTATTGACTTTTATTATTAAATTATTTGAATACAAAGAACTGTTCTTGCTTTTGATTATATTATTGTGCTAAGTGACTATGATCGTTCCTAAACTTGATCGGCGGGACCGTAATTCACTCCCTTGGGTAATCCAAATAGGGTACCCCCTTGGTGGATTTAGGGCGGGATGTGACAAATACCCTCCCACACCCAACCCTTAGGTGGGTGAAGGGAGAAACTCATCTTCTTCCTACACCTTGCTAGCAACCGCCCACCACCGCTGGCAACCACCACACCCCTTCCCCTGCTGGCGACCACGGCCCCCACTTTCCCCCCTTTCTCCTACCAGAAATCAGCCGTCATCGTCCCTGTCATCCACTAAATGGATTCCCCGTCACTTTACTCCTATAATAAAGATCACAAATCAAGATCAAAGGGATTTCATTCAAACTAGATGTCAAATCTTGCTCTTTAGCAACATTATTCAAAGACGGAAGCCATAATTTCTGGCATTTTATACAAAATCCAGAAAAATCCATTTAAGACAGCAGGAGAAAGCACTATCTCCTGCTAAATCCACATTTCATTTAAGCAATCTAGTTTAGTTTGGTTAATGAGCTCATCCCATAAAAGGGTTTTTCATAAAAGGGTTTTTCACCTCTGCAATATCTGTTGATCAATTTCTCCATTAATTTCTGCTCCTTTTCTCTCCACATTTCTTGTCTCGTGGCTTCTTCTGAAAGAATTCTGGTTAAGTGGCAGTGTTGCCCACCTCGTATAAATTTGAGGCCTCCAAACTCTTTGTCATTGTGAGGTTGTGCAATTTAAGGGTCACCACCTTCTTCCTTCGGTAACCGTTTTGTTTCTATCTTTCATTTCAAGAATAAAGAAATGACTAGGGCTTAATTTTAACCACTTGTCTTCTGATTACAACTAAAAAAAAAAATGAGATTTCCCTTCCCCTCCTATCTTCCTGTTAATGGACTCTGCAATAGCTTCTTCTGCCTGCTTCACTCCATTGCCAAACCCTAATTCGTATCCTTTAAGGAGTTACAGTCACATAGAGCAAAGAATATCATTGTCACGCAGGTCCTTGAAGCTCAAATGTGTTCACAATCCCAGTCCAATTTCTTCTTCT
The DNA here is from genome assembly GCF_041222555.1 of Hakea prostrata. Lineage (NCBI taxonomy): Eukaryota > Viridiplantae > Streptophyta > Magnoliopsida > Proteales > Proteaceae > Hakea > Hakea prostrata. The sequence continues at coordinate 59,382,801 of NC_142600.1, forward strand.
TCATCATCGTCATTGTCTCCTCTGAAATCCAATGCCAATATCGAAAGCCCTAGCTCTTCTATCCCCTGCTCCGCTGTAGCAGAGGCTTCATTGGGAACAATTAAGCTTGCTATTTGTAAGCTTCAACGCCTTCTTTAAGGGGAGGAGGTCTGGTGGTCGCTAGCGGGGGTGGGCGGTTTCCGGCAAGGTCTAGGAAGAAGATGGATGAAGGAAGCCACCTACGGGTTGGGTATGGGAGGGTATTAAATGCGTCCTTTTATGGACCAAGGGCATTATGATCATTTCTTAACTCATTCAATAGAATGTTGGTTCAAAACCTAACTATGGGTAATTTGCAATCTAGCAAGTGGGTGACACATAATTTAAGCCACTATAGTGTGGAACCAGAGTTTCACCCCCATTATAGTGGGTGACATGTAAAAAACTTAGTAATAAAACATTGATTGCATAGTCTAGGTTTTAAGAAAGACTTGAAGTAAGGAAAGGGTGTGGAAGGAAACTCAGAAGAATTAGGACTTTTAACATGTTAACTAGACAAAAAAATGACATTAAACCTAAGAAAGAATTGAAGTAAGGAAAGGGTGTGGAAGGAAACTCAGAAATTAGGAATTAGGACTTTCAACATGTAAACAAGACAAGAAAACAACATTAAACCATAACTAAGAGTAAAATAGATGACAACATTATGAAATCAAAATTTAATCACCCTAAGAAGCCAAACAAAAACTGGGGAAAACTGCCCAAGCTCAGATGCAGTAGTCCTTCCTCCCGAAGCTCTAACACGAATGTGTTTAGTCATCTCAGTGACAAGAGATAGTCGATCAAGTGCAGCTTCATCAATACCACCCATCTAGAAGGAACAGAGATACATTAGACAGGTATAGCAAAAATACAAGGAAATCAAATTAATTAAAAAAAAAGCGCTATACAAAAAAAATGCAGGAAATGACAAACAAAACATTCACTGGATAAGCTTACGAGTGCCAAAACAACAAAGAAAATGTAGCTTGAAATGCTTCACAGAACGAATAAGGCCGAGCATGAGAAGCCACAAACCTGGTTGTAGATGAACATACTAGATAAGAGAACAGCCAAGGAGAATATCTGTGTACTGTAGGTTCCCTGTTAAGAAAACACACAGTAAAACAAATAAATAACAAATCTAAGGAGTGTAGAAGAAATAGAGTTGATAGTGTATTTTAGCAAGAAACAACTAGAATTCCAAGAACAGGTTGCATAACAAAGTGCACCTGAAAATCAGAGCAAACAGGAATCCACAGGTTAAGAGTGGATCTTACAAATGTAACCCAATCCAAAGCTTTAGCAATCATTCCTATTAAGATTTCTAACCTGGAAAAGGAAGTAAATAGACTTAAGACTACTTGTTGCCATGAAAAGTGGCAAAGGAAACCTCATTTTCGGACAAAGGACCAATGCCCAGGCACTGTTCTAATCACAATCGAAGAGTAATTTTGCCCAAACACTCTTAATGAAGGAGCATACATGGGCAAAACTGACAAGCAGTCACAGCCCATCCTGAGTGAGATGCCTAAGGACAAGTTATGATAGACAAACAGGTAAGGCTAGTGCTTAATAGATTTATTAAGATATAAGCTAAAAACCAGACCAAGGCTGATCAAGAAACAAGTCAGCACCATTATTAGGACCTAAGCGGTATTGGGGGAAAAATTGAGGACCAATAAATAAATGAAAGGTTTGAGGTTACCTCAGGACAAGCCCATGTGCAGTCCTGGGATCAAGACAAGTTCAAAACAATATGAAAGCAGACCAGATTTGCCTGACAACTAGACAGACCTGGAGGCAACTTGCAAGGAGGCCCTTAGAGGACTGACTCATCAAGGCCTCAAATTTAAAGTATATACTCATACAAAAACTGAGACTGGAACATTGCAAGAGATCGAAGAAACTATGCAAAATCAACAGCATAAAAGTTCATGACAATAAGAAGGTCCTCACCGTTTGATCATATGCATCAATGCCTTCACTATCCAAAAGTACAAGGCTATATTCTGTTCCGTCAAGTGCAGTCATCTTTAAGGGGGCACTCCACATCCAAAGTCCTTTCGTGCAAGGCCGATGGGTTGATGCAACTTGAAATCCCGTACTTCTCCCAAGAAGCTGAAAAGAACACACAGAGTTGGCAGAAACATCAGAATAAAGACATGATTATGCAAATATAGATTTGAGTTGTCTACAAATACCTATATTTGGTTTCCAGTGCATGTCTATAAAGCACATCTTTATTTTATGGCAAACAACAGAGACACGTGTAAGCCCGATGAGACAAATGCATTTATGCTTGTGTTTCTTTGAGTGACCCAGTTCCCCATGCACAAGGAGGGCAGAGAGGATGAATAAGCAGAGTTCAAAGATTTGGTTTGTCCCAGTTGATCAAACCGGGTTGATCTGTCTTGCAGTCAGCTAAACAGTTGTACATCCCATTTGGATTTCCTTGGTCCAGAATCATTCAGTAGGCCAACTAAACAACCTAGACAGTCCAGATTTGCTGGTTATCTGTCTCCATTTTTTCATATATGACTGAAAAATATTTGAAAAAATTCCTCTAGTAAGCACAAATATTAAACACTTAAAAACTGTATACCATTAATAAAACAATGGTTTACCACATGAATTACATCTACAACAGATTCTTTAAATCCTTATAGCTAACTCTTCCATGTCTTAGAAGTCAAATGCATTCTGGTCCATTTAAACCAAATGCTTGAACCGGTGACCCACTACCCAGCATCATTACTGGTCTATATGGGCAAGCAGAGTTTCAGATCATTGTAAATAAGTAAATATCAACAGCTCTATGGTCCAGTCTTTTCTCGGCAAAGAGGAAAAAGGTGGAAAAGAAAGAAGAAGAAGAAGATAGCTATCATCCACTGTTGCTTTTGTCTCCTCAAGACTGGTCATTCATATTCTTCAATCATTTTCATTTATCAACAAACCCTAAAAGGTTTTCACATTGATTTTAACAAAAGTTGCACTCTTAAATTTTCTGCATAAGGATGAAAGAAGAGTGAACTACTAGTAAATTTTCCTAGTTAGCATTCATGTTAACTTGCATGCATTCTTTCTTCTTTCTTTCTTTCTTTCTTTTTTTTTTTTTTTTTCTTCTTTTATCTTTTCTTGGGTTGGGTGTCACAGGGGGGTTGTGAGGTTGAGGGGATGAAGATTAAAAATCAACACACAGTTCCATTCAACTTAGATTCTGAAGAACAAAATTCTATATGCATGCTCATTTACATCATCTCTTTTGTGAATATCTTGCATGCACTCTGACCCACACACTACACAAATTTCCAAGTGAAATTCACGTGGAATCAGATAAAATCAGCCCTTTCATCTTTCCTTTCAAAGAAAGGAACACCTTATAAATGACTTTCCAGATATTTGAACCATAGACTGTCCAAAACTTGATGAAATCCCTACAAGGCTACTCACAGATACAGAGTTCAATCTTCTCCTTTTATCCATTTTTCCCCTTTAACCTTCCAATTAGCACATAGGATTATTGATTAAGAAAAACAAAATGATCAAATCCTACTTTAGTAACTCTAGAACACCCTACAATGCAGGATTGATAGAGTGGTAAAGACTCGTACTTCTTAGTGAAGAGGTTATGGGTTCAATCCTTGCCGACGGCATTATATAATACCCCCCATCCCCTATATATAAAACTCTCCTGCTTCAAAAAAAAAAAAAGTCTGGAACACCCACGCTTTCTCAAGGAGGCATGTTCAAAGATTCAGAACGTATTGAGAACTCTCCAGTAATGCACACAATAAAACAATTACATCCAATTGCCAACGTTGGGCACCAGAGAAGCTTATTTGTTTTTTGTAATTTATGAAATACGAAAATAGAGATCGTGTTTGCGTTCAGCATAATCCGTCTGGATAAAATGTTGAGAGACTGGTTTATGTTTTGGCTTCCTTAGTCAATTATTAAAGTTGATTTCTCTCATCATATATGAATCAATTACGAATGTATAGAACACCAATGACATTAACTTAACCAACCCTCCGGACACAGGAACCACGAGTAGAAAAACCAACTCACTAGCAGCGATTAAAATATGAAAGTAAGCAGAACCCAAGGTGAAATTCCCACAACAAATTTAGCCAAACTTCTCCATTTTTCCTCAGAATCAATCATTCTTGAACAAGAATTAAAATTCAAACCCTAAAGTACTCAGAAAAGAGACAAAGGAAACTTTGCTTTTTCTTTTCTGTATTGAGGTAGAGACAGACCTGGTTCAATATAAAGCTCTTCCCTTGACGAGCTCGACCACATACAGAGACAACACCTATAGGTCCTTTCACGAGCTGCAGTGTAGCAACGGCCTCAGGGTCCATCATGAACTTTCCCTTCTCATCGCAGTAGACGAGACGCAATGGCCTCGCAGGGCCCGCAGAGACGATAGTAGAAGAAGAAGAAGGTGAAGGAGAGTGAGAGATGGATTGTGGAGAAGTATCAATTCCGTCTGCAGAGCTAAGGCCTCTACCGAAGATTTTCTTGATCATCTTCTTTCTCTCTCAACGATCTCTTACTCTCTTCTCACAACTAAAATGCGCGAAAGTGAAAAAGAAATCTTTGGAGAGTAGAAGCTGTGTGAGGGTGGAAAGGAGGGCGAGATTTTAAAAATGGAAAGAGGGAAGGTGAAAACGATTTTGGGAATAATTTATTTGGAGGACACCCCCGCTTTGGCTTTCAAGGTAATGCTTTATTTTCGTTTTCGCTTCAAATTGCTGCAAGTATTCTTGTTTGAAAATCTTGATTGGCTGTGAGGGACTGGTGGGGGCATGACCGCCATGTGGTCATTTTAAGTAATCCTGTTGGCTCAAACCAGTCCATGTCTATCCTGGGATTGACCCGAGTCCAGCTCGACTTTATAACCCAAAGGATGGTGTGTTTCAAGGGGTGCAAGTTTGGCCTTGGCGGCCCAGAATGTGTTTGGATTACAAAAACAAGTCAAGGTTAAGTAGGGTTCGGATTTGGCCTACAAGCCAACTCTACCCAGCCCTATACAACTCGTGTAAAGGAAAATTTTCAGCGCCAACCTTTGAGTTACTCCTTAAAGTTAATGCCACCCACTAAGTAAATCAATTTATAGTCAAACCCCTTTACGGGAAAAATTAGGGGTGTCAACGGTGCGGTTTCAAGCGGTTTGGGCTGAAAAACACCTAGTCCAAACATGGCCCATTAGTAAAATAATGGTTTTGGGCCGGTTTAGATTCGGGCTAACTATCGGTTTGGGCTAGGTTTAGATTCAAGTTGACTAATGGTTTATGGTGTGTAAGAAAATGAACAAGAAGAAACAATTGAGCATTATACAACAAAAACGAAAATTATATGGAAAGCAAAGTTGCTATTGGTAAATTTTCATTAAAAAAAAAACCATCAATTCTATAGAAATCAAAAACCTAGATATTAAGTAGTAAAATGACTATTTGATCTTTGAATTTATGATTAATTTTTTTTAATTGTCTATACTAACTGCCTAATGGTAATATAATGATTCAAATACTATTTAATGTAAAATTACAAAATGGGTTGTAAACAGGTTATAACAGGTTGCGGTTCGGTTTCGAGGTTCGGTTTCGGGTTGGTGCGGGCTCCACAACCCCAGCCCAATTACGGCCCATTAAGGTTCGGTTAGGGCCGGTTCGGTTCGATTTTAAATGTTCGGATTATAAATTGACACCCCTAGGAAAAATATATAAACAATAATATCCCATGTCGTTAAGAAATAAAAGTTAAGAGTGATATAAGCAAGTTAAACTTTTCAAAAAAACAAAAAAAAACTAATCTCAAATCGTGGTCCTCTATTGTATGCAACAACTTCTCTTTTCTCATTCTTGCATTTTCCACATGATTTCTATTTTCCCATAAAGACTTTTTCCCCCTCCTCTTCCATCTTCTCTCCTATTAGGATGTGGGAGAAAAATTGAAAATAGATAAATAAAAACGTACAGATGCTGACGTCTAACTAACACATTGGATAACATAGGGTGTAGCTCTAAAAATATCCCTTTAATTAAACTAGAATTATAAAAACTTGAATAAATAAATAACAAAGTATTCACTTACCCTAATAACCTAGACGTATTCCCACTTCAATAGTTGTATGGATCTCTTCATCTGCCATTAAAGAGATTTCAATTTTCAAGTATCTCCAAGATTTCAACTGTCACTGAAGATAATTGGAAAATCTTAAATCTTCACCTTCTCAATCAATCATGCGAGATTGAAATGATGTATTACAATTCAAGTAAATAAAGAAGATCTTAGCCATGATAAAAATAAAAAATAAAAATACAAATTCGATTGGTTCTAGAATAATCTTTACAAGATAATGAGATTTTTTTGTTTTTTGGTGGGGAGGGCAGCGTGTTGGAATGTTAAACCTTCGAGTCAAACAATTCACTGTTTAAGATAGAAAGTTTGAAAATTGTTCCCAACGAGGAGCTCTCACTCTCCTCTAATTGATATATCTGTAGGTAATTCTTTAATTAAAATATAATTAGGGTTGTTAAGCATGCTTGTTATTTTATTTTCAGTAAACATCATGTAGATATGTCTAATCAGTAAGAGATAAAAATCAAAGTTCGGGTCAAGGTAAATCAAGGCTTTCTATTTACAAAAAAAAAAAATCAAGGCTTTGTGATCCTATGATTAGCATGGGTCAGGCTTAATTGGAAGAATTCTAGCAAGGTATGGTTTGGGTTGGAGATTCTTAAGTCCTAAGAGGATTGGGTTGTGGGGTTTTGTTTCAATTTATGTCTCTAGGGTGGGTGTAGGGTTTAGGCTGGTCCGACCCATTGACACCATTGTCGGAGACATTTTGATATTCGTTTTCAAAAATTAAATATTAGCTTCTACGCCAACGCAGAGTTGTTCTAGTGGTGAAACTAACACCTCTTAGTGAAGAGGTCGTGGGATCGACTTTTGCTGAGACATATTAATATCCCTATCCCCGGCTTAATAAAGTCCCATTGTACCAATATATATATATATATATATATATATATATATATATACTATATAATAAAAGCATGTACTACCTTTTTCGGCAAATCTTTTTCTTTCCTTTCTGTCCTTAGAATTTTTCTAAATACCAATAATGTTGTACTATTTGTTATTTCTTTAGTTATTTTTGCAAGGATAATTTGGACATTGTAGTCATGAATTATTATGAATTTATCCTTAATTTTAATCCCGATTTCTCTCTTGACCTCTTTCAATCTCTCTCAAACTCTGTCGCTCTATCCCTCTCCCTCTCCCTCTCGATGCCTCTCTCTCTCTCTCTCTCTTCGAATCTCCCTGTCGACTTGCTTGTCCCTCGTTCCTCTATGTTATTTGTTCACTCATTGTAGAGAGGGATCGAAAAAAAAAAAAAAAATATAATATATATATATATATATATATATATATATATAAAATATACAAGGTTCTCTGGGGATTGAGAGGTTCGAGAGAGAGATCAAGAGAGAGATCCGAGAGATCGAGCGATTGCTGATTTAGTGAGAGATTCAGAGAGAGTTATGTTTCCGCCTACCTCTTGTCATCGTCATCAAACACTGCGTGAAAAGAGATCGCCGAAAAACACTTGACAACCCGCTTTATTTTCTTGGTATATCCTTAGCAATGCATGAGGAAGAACCATCACTATCAGAAATCAGAAACCATTATCGATCCATCTTCCTTCTTCCCCCATCGTCCTTCTTCCCCCATCGTCCTTCTTCTCACCATCGTTCGGCTTCTTTGCAATGAGTGAACAAATACATAGATTCAGAGAGATCGAGAGGGATTCAGAGCGAGTTCGAGAGGGAGACGGATATAGAGAGCGAGAGATTGAGATTGAGAGAGGTCGTCAAAGATAGTGGTGATTTAGAGAGAGATTCAGAGAGAGTTCGAGAGGGAGAGGGATATAGAGAGCGAGAGACTGAGATTGAGAGAGGTCATCAGAGATAGTGGTGATTTAGAGAGAGATTTAGAGAGAGTTCAAGAGGGAGAGGGATAGAGCGATAGAGTTTGAGAGAGATTGAAAGAGGTCAAGAGAGAAATCGGGATTAAAATTAAGGATAAATTCATAATAATTCATGACTACAATGTCCAAATTATCCTTGCAAAAATAACTAAAGAAATAACAAATAGTACAACATTATTGGTATTTAGAAAAATTCTAAGGACAGAAAAGGATAGAAAAAGATTTGCGAAAAAGGTAGAGTACATGCTTTTATTATAGTAGTATGATAGTATGATATATTCGATCCCTCTCTCCATATTCATTGTTTTGATTGAAATCCATTGCTATTTTGTTTAAGAACTTATTCAATATTCTCATAGAATAAGACACCAAAGAAGAACACAACATCGGCGGCAAAGAAGACGTTGCAGTGCAGAGGATTTAAAAAAAAAGTTCAATGATGGAGAAGTTGTTGAGTGCTCTCCCTCCTCTATTTCCTAATTCCCGCTTCATTAGCTTTCTGATTTCTTTCTCTTCAAATAGAGGATTTTTGTTGAGAAGTGGTTCCTATTCTTCACTTAATTCCTTGTTTTTGAACGTCAATATCTCATTAAAGCAATAGTCCACAACCAAATCCAAGACAGTTGCAATTTCATCTCCTCAAGAATGTCCGATTAGCTACAACCTAAGATTTTGGTAACTGAGAGATAAAATCTTAATCTAACCTTGGATACAAATGCCTGTGCTTTTCTTTCTATGAGTTGTGTTTGTGAACTTTGCTGTCAATCTGTTTTTGTGAATGTCTTTGTGAGGCTGTTAGCAGTCCAAATATTTCTCCTCCAATTGCAATTGATCTATAATCAACACAACTTCAATATTTCGTTATTAATGTTCAATTTTAGTCAGGTGCAGTATTGGATGAAGTAGCTTTGACTTGAATGTGTGAATTTGCATAATCTACCCCTCAAGATTCTCCACCATTTTTGTAGACCTGTTAAGGACCTTATAGTGGTGTGGATGTGGTTATTTTTTGATGGATTTTACTATGGTTCATATAAGCCCAATCAAGAAGCATGAAATAATATTTACAAAGGTCATCAGTTTCAACCATTACTACTTCGTTATTTTCTTTATTAGTTATTAATTTAATGCTTCAAGGTACAAAGCCACCATTAGTTTCAGCGGTTTCTACTTTTTGCTCCTAAATATATATTGGGATATGGTCATATGTTGATTGATTGATTCAACATTTTTGAAAAGCATTGATAGTGAAAATGAAAATTTAAAGAAAGGATATTCAAAGCATATTACATTTTGGTTATGTGTTGGATCCAGTACATTGCTTTATTTCCAATTGCAGAAGAAGAAGAAATTACAGAACATATCAAGAATCATGAGTCTTCAGTGTTACTCTTAGTTGAGCATATCGACATGGGCTTGGAGGATATGACCGAGGTAACTTCCTTGTTTCATCAATAATCAGCTTCATTTTTATTATTTATTTATTATTATTATTTTTTTGTTATTATTAAGAAATTGCAGAACGGAACAGGAATCATGAGTGGTCAATGTTACTTTTAGTTGAGCATATCAACATGGGCTTTGAGAATATGACCGAGGTAAGTTCCTGGTCTCATTATTAATCAACTTCAACTTTTGTAACATTGTAAAACTTCCACATTTGATGACATTCTCTTTTTGACATTGTCCTTTATGTTTCTTTTTTCTTCTAACATTGTATCTACTACTCATTTAAATTTACAGATTCAACCTAGCTCAATTCCACCACTAATAGAAGGAAGGATGTTCTTGAACCTGCAAGTACAAATACTAGAAAAACCCTTGTTTTCCTTGTACCAGCCTTTGAAATGTTGTATCACATTTGTTTTACTCTCTCATATTGGTATTGACATTGTTGTTATTTGCCCAACAAAGAGGATACACGTTAGATATTTGCTTCTTTAAATCAAAACCTAAAATTTTCTTACATAAATTGTTTTAAAATCAAATATAAGTTTTCTTACATAAATTGTTATAAATTGTTTTAATCAGAATATGAATTTGGTTGGGCTTTTCTTCTTCTTCTTTGTGCATTTGACTGTTGGACTCTTTACGAAGGGAGGAAGAAGAACAAAATTGAGTATTTCGCCATTAAGAGTGTTGATAAGTCACAGAAAAACAATGTTCTTCGAGAAGTAAGCATTTTTTTGTCCTCTTTCAGTGCATTGCACAATATTGTTGCTTTGAGTTCTTAGTGAAGCGAAAAAGTTTCTAAGTTAGTTATTTTCCCATTTTTTGGATTCTGCATCTAAAAGATTGTGTTTGTGAAGCTTATGATCGAGTGGCTAATTACTTGATTGATAGCCATATGTTTGAACGTTTACTCAAGTGTTTGGGTCAGTTAAGAAGTCTTCAATGGTAGCCAATAAATTTGGAAGTTTAGGATAGTTTAGACTTCTGACTATTTCACTTAAGGTCCAATATCATAAATATGTGATGCCTTATACCATCCATATGATTTGATTAATCAAAGAACTTTTGGTCGGATTTGGGTTATGGATTCCAGACTACTCTTGTGCAATTCAAGAGTGTTTTTCTATGGTTCAGAGGTATATTTGCTAGAAGTGTTCTTCTGGGATTCAAAAGCACATCTACTAGATTTTAGATTGTTAATCAAGTGGTTCCCTAAGTGCACCTCTCATTTATTGTTCTTCTTTCTTCCAAAATTATATTACCGGTTCGAATATTTTACACATGTATTTTGATTTTTTGATGATAAACTATAGTTTCTTAGTAAAGTTCTTGCATCTTTCTAACTTCATTTTTAGAATTGCACTCCAATAGGATTACTCCATTATAAAGAATCTGATCTTCAAATTTCTATGGGACTTTGAAGAGCTGTTCTACCATAAGATCAAACCCTTCAACCAAATGTCAAATTTTGTTAGCTATTTAAGTGGTTTTGTAGAAAATCTAAAAGCGGGGGGATCTTTTTTTCATAGTGTTTCCTACCCATTTCCTAGATAGGTTATCTATAGCTTTGGCTTCACAAATCATCCAGAGGAACGCCACCAAACTCTTCTCTTTGACAAAAGTGCTATTTAGTGGTTTAAGAATGTATCCAATATGTAGATGCTTGAATAACATTTTATGAATTTTTAATTTGCAAAAAGCCTTTTCTTCTAATCATCTTCGTAATTCTTATACGGGTTTTGATCTATTGTGTTCCATCTGAGATCTCTAATATTTAATATAAATCTTGGTTGTTTGCATTCTTCCTGAAAATTAAGATTCTTTATTGGAAGAGAAAAAAGGGAGAACTTTATTTGGACTTTTGCTTATGATTCTTGGTATTTATCATGTATTCAAGGTTCATTTCATGTAGTTCTTAAGGAGAATTATTTTTATTAATTTGAAACTTTATGGTGCTTTGATGTGATACTTGCTGAATCTTGTAGGGATTAAATGAAGACAAACAGCTTCAGCCTCCCCTAGCCAAGAAATTTACTTTTGGTAAAGCCCCACAATCTCCTTTGCACACAACAAGAATTATCTCTCTTTACTAATTCTGGCCTCTCTGAAGTCCCATTCTAGATTGTTAACTTCAGTCTCCCCTATATATATATATAGACATATGATGGTATCAGAGCGTTGTTTTAATCGATCATTTCATCGCATTTCATTAAGATATTATGAAGGTCATCTATTCCCTTAAAATCAAACTCTGGGAGTCTCTTGACAGTTTCCTTAGGAATGCATTCCCTTGCCCAAAAGAAAATTCTATCACTAAGACTTTGATGAGCGAGCTTGGCTATAAGTCTAGGTCTAATGAATAGAAGGAGCCCTGTAGGCTTGGTGTTTTGCGCCTTTGGATGTTCGACAAGTTGACTGAAAAAGCCAGTAATGACCACGGGAAACGTAAACCCTTCGATATCTTTGCATTCACTTAGTTTAAATTTGCATCAGGCCAAAATTAGCGAATTTTATCCACATAGGTAGTACTAAGTAGGAATACACAATCATCGTTCTTTCACGTTTCACTGTTCACTATTCACATGTACTATTCATTCTACTATTCACCTGCCACTAGTAAGTTTACATTTCTGAATTTTAGTTAATTTTCTTTACTGTTTTTATAAACTCTATATAATGAAGGAAGTAGTAGATAATTTTACTGTTTATATTCATCTTTTACATAATTGTAATACTTTTTCACAAATAAAAGATGTATTTTGCAGTTTGCTTGAATATTACAAAACAATTGTGAATATTATAGAACTTCCAAGACCATATGTTGAACAAGGATTAACTCTTCCAATAGAGATCCGCAAACTTATCTTTGATAAGTTAACATCTTCTATTAAACCAACCAATACTGTAGTACAAAAAGAACAATTAAGAAATAAGTTTAAAAATCAAAGACAAATATATGTGATATATTTAGCAGTAAAACATTTTGACAAAAAAGAAACAGAATTACCTTGGTATGATCTTATAAAAGGAATAAAATATAAAAGTCTCACATCAATGGGATTTGATCCTTATACATATGAATTACTCATGTCTGAAACATTAGAAATAAAAAAACATGAACTTAAAATAGATATTTTACACCAAAGAAATATTGATGATGAACTTGTTTATCTAAGAAAAAAAATTCAACAAAATTATAACAGAATCCATAATATTATGAGTAAAGATCAAGTATTAATAGGTAAAAAAGATAGAAAACATATGAATAAAAGAAATAATCATAAATTATTTGAACAAATTAAGAATTTATGGAAATATTAAACAATATATGGAGCCTAAACAAAATGAATTAAATACAACAATTTATAATGAAGATAGTGATAATTACGAATTAGAATAATTATGCAAAAACTAGTAGAAACATACACAGTATATATAGCTGCTTTACAAAATAGTCATACAAATAACGGAAAGAAAATAGCTTTTTGTAGCCTATTAGAATATTTTAAACATGCAGTAAATATTATTGAACTCCCTGAAGAAACTATTATTCAAAGAATAACTTTACTCAGTGAAATAAGGGAACTCATATTTGATAAATTAGTGTCATCCATAGAATCTACAAATTCAAAATTATTATCACAATTTACACAATTAAAAGAAGACACAAGATCAAAAAGACAAAAATATTGTATACATAGGTTTTCAAGTTATTTCGATCAACCTGATGAAGAACTCCCTTGGTATAAAAATATAGAAAATATGAAAATGAAATTAGCTATATCTTACGGATATGAACCATTTGATAGAAGTTTAACTTTAATCGAAACAATAAATATAAAAACTCAAGAAATGAAAATAGAAATCCAAAAACAAAAAGATATAAGTGATCACTACAACAAAAAGGGCATATAACCGCGGAATTTTCCGTAGTAAAATGTATCGAAATCCGTATATAGCCTACGATTACATGCGGTTTATTACCTAGGCTCCGCAACCAAGGCTCCATAAACTGATGTACAAGGTTGTCCATAGCTATGGTTTTTTAGTTACAGGTATTTCTGTAGCTATATCTATAACTACGGATTGTTAGATACAGATGTTTCCACATCCAACTTCTAGCTACACATATTGAAGCGATGGATATTTTTGTGGTTATATATCATCTAGCTGCGGAAAAATAACGCGGATGTTTCACGACTACCCTATAGCTACGAAAAATATAACCGTGGATATTTCCGCATCTAACTCTACCTACACATATTGTAACGCAGATAATTCCATGGTTATAAATCCTCTATCTGCGGAAAGTATAACTACATATGTTACCGCTACCCTATAGCTACGAAAACTATAAGCGTGGATATTCGGGCTAACTCAACACACATATTGTAACGACAGATGTTTCCATGGCTATATATCTTTTAGCCTGCGGATGTTTTTGCATCTCACTTTTTGGTATACACATGTAAGATATTCGGGCTAATATATAGCTACGATACATAAACTACGAAGGCATAATGCTTTAGGTGTGAAATTTATTTGTAGGTATTTCATCCACAATGAAGATGTGCAAGATTTTATTCTACAATTGTATCGGTCATCTATTGATATACATTCTCAACAAATATATAGAAACAAAATATATATCGAATTGATATTATCAAATCCATACACATCAATTAAAAATAAAAAGAAAGTTACTTGATCCAACCGACTCAAACTAGAATAATTACAAATTAAAATTTAATTTTAGATAAAGGGAGTCTAAAGTTCCAAGTGTACTTGAAGAAAAAAAAAAAAAACACTAGAATCAACTAGTCGATCCAACCGTGCTTATGTATGTGGAACCAATCTTGAACACCTAATAAATTATCCCAATCAATATAAAATTAAATAAATAAATAACAATTAACAATATTATAACAAAATTTCAAAGAAGCCCATACTAGAGTATTACATTAAGGAGAACAAGATGCATCATTGCTCCTAGAAGAGTGATTTCCTCATGACTATAAAATTGATTAAGCCCCTATTACAAGGATACAATATTTCAAAATTAATAACAAGAAGAATCATACATTTTAGGAATAGAATAAGCTTTAGAGATTGATAAAATTTTAGTAACATACCTGTCCCCGTTGAAAAATCTCTATCGACAACTGGATTTGATTGCTTAACAATCAAGAAAATCTTGGTGCTTGAGCTTCTAACATATTAACTTTATTTTCAGAAAGCAACTCAGGATCATCTCTCTTGTTCCTTAGAGGCAAGCCTAGCTCCCAATCCTAGCCCTTGAATCGCTACGTTATCTTTCTTTAATACGAGAAAAGATGTCGTGTCCCAATTATTACTCTCGCCATTACCTTGAGAGGCACAATTCGCTCTTTCCTTGATTTTTTCCCAATTAACATATAAAATATACATATCATACATATTTATTATGCTTATTAATTTTATTTGGAAACAAAAAAGTAGTCAATGTATTTTAATTCAAAAATAAATAAAAAATAAAGGAAAACATACAATTGTTTTTGTGCAATCTCATCAATTGGAGTCCATCCGCATGTTCATGAGTGATTATGTACAAACAACACGGTCTAGTTGTACTCAGCTTCTTCAAACTGTTTAACATTATAAATATCATAGTTAAATATTTGATACTATAACATTTATAAATATATAAAATGTAAAGTTCTATAGTTACGTCAAATATTACCTTCATGCAAATTGCAAAACTCTTCGACCAGATGTGGTGCAATCAGACACATACAAAAACAACACACTACTACCATGACAAATGAAAGAAATGAAAATGAAAAGTGGTGCAATCAACACATATACCAATGATTAGAAACAGAAAACATTGAGGATATGTATGGTTGAGACTCCATGAAATGAAACACAACAAAAGGCAAAACTAAAAAGTGACAATTTTACCTTAAATATCACCGTATTTAAGAAAGTGTGTAAATGCAAATAAATGGTCTTGGAAAGTGAGCAATGTAGTGAATTTTGTGAGATTCAATGGGATTAAGAACATATTATACATACATCTCCATGTTCTCTCAAAAAGAATATAATAAAGGCAAAGTAAAGACGAAAACAATATTATATTTATACATATTAAAAAAAAACGCCTTTTGTGGTTTACCCAAACCCCGATTAAACCCCTTTTGGAACAAGCATGAAGATAAGATTTAAGCAAGAGACATAGTAAGAGAGACAGAGAAGAGAGAGAGAGAGAGAGAGAGAGAGAGAGAGAGAGAGAGAGAGAGAGAGAGAGAGGGACCGAAGTGTGCAAATTGTAACAGAGAGGGGGAATGAGAGGTTATTCTCTTCTCTTCTCTCACTCTCTCACCTAAGTCACAATCACGACCTCCCCATTTCCAACCTTGTAGCTAGAATAATCAAAAAAAAAATCTAAACACATTGTTTCATTTTAATACATTAGAGAGGGATCAATTTACCAAAAACAATGAAAGAGATCAAAAAAAGCACCGACCGATCTTGCCTCCACATCAAACCTATGTCCCAACTATTGTTTACTTGCACCATCTATCACAAAGAGGAGAAGAGATGGCGGGAAAAGGAGGGAACGGGTTGCTAGGAAACGGGGGTTTTTCTTTTTGTAGGAGGAAACTGGGTTTTGGGTGTGAAAATGTTGATCTTTTCAAAGAAAACGATTTCTCCCCAAAAAAATCGGTTAAAACCGAATCCAAATATAACTTCTTCCATTTTATTGGTAAAAGAATCCAAATATACCTCTTTAAATCCAAAATATTACATAAAATCCAAGTTTCTTCTCCTTAATGTTTCAATAATTTTTCCTTATAAATACATTTTGTTTCTTTATTATAATTCTTTCGTACTAGCAAGATTTACGTTTAAATATTTTGGGGTTTTTGTTAAATAAATTAAATCATCAAATATTTTCATTTTAGGGGAAACATTGTTTCTAGAAAACTATTGTTTATTTTTTGTTTAATGTTGATGTTTCATGGTTTTCCTCCTTTCATAGATCATTATAAAAAATTTAATTTAATACAATTCCATAATTCAAAAAAAATAAAAGTTGATGTAGAAAGAAAGGAGACTCGAATACTAATAAACTCTAATTTTTGAATTTGATTATCATCCATTTCAGAGAAAAAAATGTTGTATACTTACTCTATCCGGATATTATCCAATAGGATAAGCAATTATCCGAATCCGAATCCGGTTGCTAGTAGACGACACCGATATTTCGGATACATACCCTTAAACAAATATGAATGCGATTTCGCTATCCATTTACGGTCTAGAAAAGGAGAAATCTATATCTCCCATGGGTGAAGCTACATTGGGGCAAGAGGACCATCCCCCCCCCCCCCCCCAAAAAAAAAAAACCCAATGTTTTGAATATCCTCCACCTTATAAAAATTAAAATTTCCCTGACCCTCTCCATGTATGAAATATAGGGGTGTCAATAAACCCTACCCACCTAACCCCCACAAACGAAGCAGTTAGGTTAGAAAATAGATCCGAAATGGATTGATACACAAGATCCAATCCTACAAAACGCTATCAATCCTAATAACAGAAATTTAGAGAAGCACAATCAAACAACTATCGAAATTCGATAATAATCATCCATAAACTATCCGATTATTGATTGTATTGTCTATTTTATTTACAATTTCTTATCGAACCAACAATCATATCAACCCAGAAAATTCTAAATACTTACTCACAGATAAATTCATTATCGATACTAATATCGTTCAAACCGATATCATCTATCAAAAAAGATGTTGAATACATCTAATCAGATATTATCCGATCCGATAGGCAATTATGAATCAATCGTGTAACGGACGGATATGGATATTTCGTAAAAAAATAAATACGACACAAACGAATATGAATGTGAATGATGAAAAATAGCTATCCATACAGGCTATTACAAAATACTGACCTTGGTAGGGTTTGGTTGGCTGGTTCCACCTCGACAGTACTAGTATAAAGTTAAAAAACTCAATTTCTACATTATTAATTACCAACAATATGTTCATATTACTAAATCTAATTAGTGTTGTTTCGTAGTTATTATTTTTTTATTTAATTGTTGTGGTTTAAATACTATAATCTAAAATATCTTAAATTACAACAATACATAACTTTAATAATATTCTAAAGTTAGAGGGAATATGTTTACTACCATTTAACATTCCAACTAAAAAGAAATTTTACTACATTTAAATATTACACTATTACATAAATTGTATTACACAACAAATTGAGCATTATAGCCAAAAAAGTTGACATTGTTACACTAATCATAGTAATAAGTTAATTACTACACAGTTGTAGTTTGTTATGTCTTTTATTACTATGGTTTTAATATCGTAGTTAAAAATATTTTAAATTATTACAATACATAATGAGTTATTAGTACCAAAAAATTGACATTGTTACACTTTAATCCATAGTAATAAGTTCATATATTACTAACTTTAGTTTAGTTTTGTAAAGAGTGTTTTATACTATGTTTAATACGATTAAAAATATTTTAAATTACTACAATAGATAACAGTTATATTTTTGCAATTAAAGGAATATATTAATCGGTTTAAAGAGTAAAAGGTTTTATATTACTACACTTTTAGTATAATTTTACAAGCACATCTATAAATATATTTGTTAGTCGGGCACATGTTGAATAATATTTAATATTACTACACATGGAAAAACTGTAGTTAGAAGAGACTAGTAGCGTTAAAAAAGCGTAGTTAATTATCTGTAGCTATAAGGGGTTTTTGTTGTAGTGGATGAGATAGTAATATTGAAACAACAAATCAGAAATAATTATGATAGTATACATAGATTAACTGCTCCAAGATATTTAGGTCCACAAGGCCCTACCCTAGAAGAAAGAGAACTTCTAAAAAAATTTAGACAACAAAATAATGAATTATTTGAAAAAATTGAAATATTATTAAAACAGTTTGAACAAATAATTAGAGTAAATGAAGAAAATGACAGCTTATTTGAAGATTATCATAATTCAGAAGAATACTACTAAATGGACAAAGAAAATAAAAATTATAAAAATGAACTAATAATACTTAGACAAAATCAAGATTACATAAAAAGTGAATTAGAACAAATTATGTCTGTGACAAACCAATTAAAATTACAACAATTACCAATAAGTGAAGATATACATAAACTAATCTTTTTCTTTGGACAAGAGAAAAATAGACATATAATTATAAATAAATATTTAATTTATTAAACGAAGGATGTGATAAAGTAAATATTAGATGTGATCAAATAATGGAAAAATTAGAATATTTAGAAAAGATAATTAAACAAATAGGATATTAAGCTATTAAGTATGGAAGACAACCTTATATATCAACAAATTTTACAACAAGCCAAAGAATATCACCCAGAAACGGAAGGTTTACCAAAATATGATCCAGGATAACCCACTGATAAAATTCTCCTTAAACAAAATAATATAATGATACTATTACATTTAAAACTCCTAAATAATATAGAACAATTACACAAAGATTTACTTTTATTACAAGATTCAATACCAAAGAAAACAACAGTAAATGATATATTATCTCAAATGGAAAATCTAAATATTAATAAGACAACAAGAATTGATAGACTCAAACAACCAAAACCCTTAGCTAAATTTTACGTACAAAAATCATAAGTAAAATGATAAGACAATTCTCTAATAATAAAATGATAGGACAATCATCAAGAACAACTGAAAGTCCACAAGATAATAAAATAATAGAGATCGTTGATATAAATGAAAACATAGAAATTTTTAGGAACAATGCCTTAAACCTATTAAATCCTAAATGTTTATATAATACAGCTAAATTCCCTAGAAATACAGTTTTTATAAAGCATAAAAATGAAGAAATAATTAGTTGCCTAGAAGGACAAATAGTAAAACTATCTATGGTAGATAGAGAACTTAAATTACTACTAAAACCTAAAGATATTAAATTAATACACACTGGAATATTTGTAGTTGGAATAAAATCCCTTACTCGAAAACATTTAGGCACTAAAGCCCTTGGTAACAATATATGATTCTAGATGGAAAAACATAAATTCAATAATACAATTAATGGAAATAGATATGAACAATAATGTAGGATTAGTATTCTTCACCCTGATATGTTAATTGATAAAGAATCTTTTATAAATAATATACAGATAGGAATACAAACTAAAGGATATGAAGGATTTACTGGAAACAATCTTATAATTTGTACATGATTTTTAGGAGCCGGAATACAAAATTCAACCATTAATTATAAAATAAATATAAAAGATATAGTAGAAAGTATGGCTAGTAAAGGAGTAAAAGCCATAATACCTCCTAAAATAGACTCTTTTGAATATGCAACATTACCATGGAACATTTCTCAAATAGTGCAAAACGATAAACAAATGACAATACCTCCATCTGATCACTCAATGTATCAAACAGCTAAAGGAGAGACATTAATAAAATTTATAAATTATAAAATCCTAGCTCAACCTAAGACAGACATTGATACTGAATCAATTAGTGATTAAACAAAACAAAATGGATATAAAAAATACTTTAAAATAAATGCACCAATCAATAGATAAATTAACAAATAATATAGCAATGATTACCAAATTAGTAGAAGAATAATGTAAAAAAAAATAAGTTAGAACAAGAAAACAAATTAAAGGCTATAGAAAAACAGAAAGAACTTGTTATAACACCCGATACAAATACTACCTATGAATCTGACATAGAATTCGAATAAAAAATATCAAATATTATTAATACGGAATATGTTATAGATCCAGAACGTGAGTATATACAAGAAATTATAGATAATATAAATAATGAATATATGGAATCACAAGAATCTAGAGCTAGTGCTTCAAATCCACCTCAAAATACTCACATACGAGATACAACAATGAATACTGAAGATGGATCATCAGGAATGAATATACCTAGACCATTTGCACAACATAGATATATATTTTGGTTACCGAAAAATACCAACAATTTTAATCATAATACACAATGGAAATCTAGAGGACAAAGATACCTTACAGATGAACCGAAAATACTCCAGAATCATGAACAAGGAGCTATATTAAATATAACACATCATGATCCACAAAAATGGAATACTATTATATCTATTTGGAAAAAAAGAGTTACTAATGATATTAATAAAAATTTTAATGTAGAAAATTTAACAACAGAAGAATTATTTGCTAGATTAGAAACATATTTAGGTGACTCAGTTAAAGTGATATGTGAAAAATTTAAACAAGAATATCAACCCACATATCAATATTTAATAAATCTAGGAAATAATCCATTCAATTTTTTAAATTATGTAAGACAATTAGTCACTGGAAAAGACCTGAATTTAGGAAACACTACAAAACAGGATGATGCCCTAAAAACATTAGAACAAATGTCTTTAACAGACTATCGATATATTAAACAATTTTGCAATGATTACATGTATTATGGAATAAAATATGGATTATATTTTAATAAAGAAATAAGTGACAAACTATTTTTAAAATTACCCCGAATATTAGGACAACAAATACTCGAAGCTTGTAATAATTTTTTAAAAGACAAGGCTGAGCTTATAAATAAAGCAGATATGCACGGCCTCGGTATAAAAGTACAATTTATAATGGAAACACTCAAAGCTAAATGTGCAGACCAATTAGTACAAAAACAATTAAAGGGTGATAATAGCTATTGCGATATAATGTATATCCCACAACAATACAATAGAAATCTACACTTTTATAGAAAATAAGCTAAACAAAATAGATATTATTAGAATCAAAAATACAATACAAATTCCACTAAAGGCCAAAATAACTATACTAGTAAACCTCGAAAAACAAATTCAAATTACTCTATCCGAAAATCTACAGCTAGAAAACCATTTTTATCTCAAGAAAAACATGTTAGAAGATATGATCCTAGAAGGACATATAAACAACAATTAAAATGTTATACCTGCGGCAATACAGGACATTTTAGTATAATTGCCCAAATTTACAAAATACATATACTCAGAATGCTTATTTAGTACAAAATACAAATCAAGCGTTATTAGAAATTGACAAAGATGTTTCAGTACAGAAAACATTTATAGTATAATTACTATACATGATAGGGAAGATATAGAACAAGAAGATTTTGAACAAAAACCAATAGAAGAATTATTCCACAACATCAATTTAAACCATATTTATTAAATGACAAGTTGTTCTCATAATTGGATAAACAACAAAGGCAAACTATAAATAGGATGTCTCTACTGTGGCTTTTGGCCATCTTTACAAAACAGATATCAATGTAACAAATATTATAAAGAAGCCTGTAAATCTTGCCTTACTGGCAAAACCTCTCCATTTTTACAAACACCCGAATATTCAAATATAATTCTTATCTCACCTACCTCAACCCAAAACACACCTGTTATACAAACTACAACTGTACTTTCTGATCTTAGATTAACACAAATTGAATCAAATTCTTGCCAACATAATGCACAATTTCAAACTTGCGTTTCAGCCCTCGAATCTGATATAGTCACTATTAAATCTGATATTCAAACTATGCACACAACCCTAAATACTTTAACATCACATGTACAATATAGTACTGAACTATTAAAATTAAAACAACAGTCTCAATCACAGCCTAACGAGCTATATAACACTGAATTTTCCACAAACTTTGACCCCACTCCATTTCCTACTTTCCAATGTTTACTTCAACCAACTTTAAATACTCTTTTGGTCAAAGTCAAACTAACAATTCTTTCCACTAACAAAGAGATATTTCTTATCGCCCATGTTGACACAGGATGTACAAAAAACCTCATTTCTTCCCATTTTATCTCTGAACATGATACTCAGTCTATATCTGACCCACAAACCACGATCAGTTATGGTATTGATAATATTCCACATATATATACTCATCAACTCAAACCTTCCACAATTGCTTTTCGCAACCATTGTAAACAATATTCTCTTTCCTACCCCCTTGACACCGTTTATATCAAAACCGACATGCCCCCTTCTATCGATATGCTTTTAGGATTAAATTTCCTTTTAAATCTCAATGCGGGTCTTCTTATCACCAAAGAGGCCCTTCTTCTCTTTGATGGTTCTACCCTTACACCCATGGTTTCTACCAATGAATATAGAGCGTCACGCCGTTGCATCACCCAATTAGAGTCGGCAACTTCGCGTGGTGGCATCATTAAGATGACTTCCAAAACTCAAAAAACAAAACCTATTAACATTTCTTCAAACACATGCACATGTACACTAAATCAATGTGGATTACCTCCACTTCCACTTCAATTACAATATAATGAACATATTGCAGAAACTTCTGAAAAAGGAACAATGAATGACTTCTGCATAATAGAACCTGGACATTTTGAATATCTGATTACAGGAAAATCTTTATACTATAGTCTTGATTCAAACAATGAAATCCAATAGATAATTAGAAATTTAGAAAAACTAGAAATCATAGCAAATGATAATCCACTCAAACATTAGAATGTTACAAAACCAATTTGTAAATTAGAAATAATTAATCTTGAAATGAGAATAGATACAGGACAAACGAAATATACACCTAAAGATAATGAAGAATTTCTATTACACATGAAAGAATTATTAGAATATAAATTAATACAAAAATCAAATTCTAGACATTCTAGTGCAGCCTTCATTGTAAATAATCATGCTGAACAAATTAGAGGAAAAACTAGAATGGTAATAAATTATAAAAGATTAAATGATAATACACATGAAGATTCTTACAAAATACCTGAATGCGATTATTTGCTAAGTTATATACAAGATTGTACAATATTTAGCAAATTTGATTGTAAATCAGGTTTTCACCAAATAAAAATGCATAAATACTCGATAGAATGGACAGCCTTTTCTACAACCTTAGGACATTTCGAGTGGTTAGTAATGCCCTTTGGATTAAAAAACGCTCCATCGTCTTTCAAAGACGAATGGATGATATATTTTTAAAACACATGAAATTTGCTATAGTCTATATAGATGATATTTTAGTCTATAGTAAAACCTCAAGAACATATAAGTCATTTGAAAATAATATTTGCCGAATTTATGAATAATGGTATAATTATTTTTAAAAAGAAAATGGAAATTGGTAAACAATACATTATAAATTCTTAGGAATGGAATTAGGCAATGGTACTATGTTACAACCCCATATTGCCAAAAAAATAAAAGACTTTCCTGATAAATTAACATCAATAACACAAATTCGATCATTTTTAGGCCTAGCTAATCAAGCTAGACATTTTATACAAAACTTAGGAAAATATTTAGGACCTTTATACCATAAGACTTCATCTAATGGAGAACATAGATGGAATAATCAAGATATTCTTCTTGTACAAAAAATTAAAAATCTTTTCTTAAATATTCCCTCATTAAGATTACCTACAGATAAGGATTATCGAATAATAGAAACTAACGGTTGTGAAGATGGCTGGGGAGCCATTTTAAAAATTAAACCATCAGAACAACACCCTAAATCAACTGAAGAAATCAGTAGGTATAACTCAGGAAAATTTAGTATAAAAACATTGACTTCTGTTGAATACGAAATTGAGGCCTTATTAAAAGGACTTGATTGTATGGAAATATTCCTAACAAATTGACCATTTACAATTCGAATTGACTGTGAAGCCATAGTCAAAGCATATAATAATTTAAATGAAAGGAAAATACAACATAGGAGATGGGTTCTTTTAAGAAACCATTTTTATAATAGAGGATATAAAATTACAATTGAACACATAAAAGGATCTGATAACAAAACAGCCGACTTATTATCTAGAATACATCAGATTCTACAAGATCCAGGCTAAACTATGTTTTGTTTACAAGAGGATGATATGCTTCGTGATATCATACAAAGAAGCCATACAGACCCTGAACAATCTTCCACTGCTTCTCCTCTTGTTACTCCATCACAAATATTGAACAATACACCTTCTCTAGTAACAAGGCGTTTACATGCCAGTATAATGGGAACTTTTGGTAATTCAAATACCAGTACAAACAATAGGTTCCCTTCTCTTTCTTCACAAAGAGCCCCCTCTCCCCCTGAAACAATAAAGTTTGGACATCATATTTTTTTCAAGCATTGCCACATGAAATTTGAAAATTTCAATAATTATATGATAAATGATGAAGAACAAATTTGCCTCGACAACATCTGGTACAATGCCAACAGAAGTGTCTCAGCACAAAAGATAATTCTTGGAATGGCTAATGCGATACATGCAGCAGCCTTCCTGAATGGACAATTGAGAACAAAGAAGGGTAAGGCCAAATTCTACGTGGTCTACCAAGGAAACAATACTGGAATCTTCCTTGACTAGGAAGATGTCATTGAAGCTACAAAGGACATCCTAGCCCCCTGTTTAAGGGCTATGAAACCCTCAAACAAGCACAAATCTTCGCCAAAACAATGATCGGCGCAACATATTACATGGATCCAAAGCTGAGAAATGCTCCTCCTCAACAACCTTCTTTCTCCAACATGGCTCAGCAAAACACAACATGCTTACAATGTGCACTCTTCAAGAACAAAAATAAAGAATTACAGGATCAAATTGCTAATTCCTCAATGAGAATTAGCAAGCTTCTATCAGAGAGCGCGACAAAAGAAAGGATAATTCAACGACTTGAAGCAACAAACAAAAGTCTTCAGGCTGAGTTACAACTATACAAAACCCAAGGAACTCCTTCCACTAATAGTACCCAACAAATTGCACAAAATTCTACTCTAGCATCCAGTTCTGGCCCCTCCATGGCTGCCTTCAAAATGCAGAAATAATGGGCGACTTAGATACACTTCTACAGCAACGATTGGCACAATTTGGTAGCGGAAGCTATCGTGGGCCCATAAACCCACAGGACTTACAAGAAGGAACAATATCTCCACCTGGTCAGACCGAGGAAGCTGACCCAGATTTTGAAATAGTTCAAAGGCGACACAGAGGAAAATCTCCCTCATCCTCATCATAATGTAGATTGAACAAAGGGGTGATTCCCTAACCATCCGTCTCACACCCAAACGACGTTAAACTTAGGGATGGTTTTTGTGGACCTTAACAAAACCACAAGGATTTTGGCCCAATCCATAAAGGACCACATGGTTCATAGGACAACCATGTAAAACTACATAATTGTCCTTAACCCTCGATCCGGGCTACAACAGGATCCATGCTAGTACCAAGCATGAAAAACATTGGGTAAACTAGGTTAGGCTAGTATAAAACCGGCTAACCCTAAACACGGGTTACAAAACATAGTGTTTACCACACTTGAGCATGCTAAGGATAAAAGTATGCTAGGCAAGAACCCTGTCTGTAAAATATGGGTTACCCACCTGAACCAAACCAATGTGGAAAACAATAGTTTTATACTACATGGAATGCCACGGGGTGGTTCTTGAAGAAATACCAAATCTACGGTCCCTCAGATTATACTAATTTGCATGCGTAAAGGGTGTTGCATGGAATCATTCCTTTAATCATTAAAGTGACACCTCAGTGGACAAAGTTGTAAATAGTAAAAAGGGCTAAGGGTATTCTAATACCCTGAAAAATGTACCTTAGTCCTTTTACTTCCATCTTTGTTATAACTTGACAAGTGTAATAGCACAATATATCTTAGTTTGTAATGGTGACATGTGTACTTAGAAATAATACTCTCCCTTTGTCTATAAATAGAAGTATCTAGTGTGAAATAGAGAGGTAATAGAGAAGTGTGAAGTTTCTTTCTCTTCTTGGCTCTCCTAGTGTAATGGTGTTCACTCTTGTAACAAGTTCTTACTTTGTAACATTCTCTTGAGGAAATAAAGACAAGCTTTCGTAATGGTATGTTTTGTTCTTTTCTCTACTTAGTATTTAGTTAGCACTTCGGGGATCCCGAAAGGGAACCCTAAGTGGTTAAGATGTAGCTTATCTTGAGCCTCTGTTTGTATATATTTTTTTTCTATTTTTTCTATTAATTTCTTAGAGGAAGGATTTGAGGATGAAAGCCTAAAGTCGTGCTTCTATCATCTCTCCTAGGCCCCTCTAAAATTTGACATCATGCATCATCTGCACTTCATATGTATATTCACTTCTTAACTTTTATTTCTTTCTATCAATTTCTTAGAGGAAGGATTTGAGGATGAAAGCCTACAGTCGTGCTTCTATCATCTCTCTTAGGCCCCTCTAAAATTTGACATCAGCATCATCCGCACTTCATATGTATATTCACTCTTAATTTTTATTTTCTATTTTATCACAAATTTCAAAGGAAGTTTTATCTTTGTTACCGGGATGAATCTCGCATAAATTCCCTATAAGACCTCTGTACTAATTAACTTGAGCACTACATGATCTGATGTGCTAGTCCTAAAGTCCTGCAAGTAAGTCCTGCCTGCTATGTGCTTTAGGGCAACGTAGGTAGTGGCTGGGCATCTTGATTGTGTAAGATTAATTAATATGGAAAAGGCATGTGGTGCACCGAAGGATTCGGAGTAACAATGATTTAATTAAATCTGAGATTTGAGAAAAATTTTATTGTCACCACAACAGTCCTGGTCACTTGACCCTCACGTCTTTCAGGCAGAACCCAGTTCTGTTAATCACCGAAAGACAAGTGCATGGCACTCACACACACTGTGGTAAAAAAAAAAAAAAAAAAAAATCAAATCACGTGATCAACGGTGAGGAGATTAAACGATTTGTTTGCTCCCACCCGTGTGTGGCTCTCGCATACGCGCTATGTCACCCACACACTTATGATGGTATCTATATATATATACACAATTGCAAATGCAAAGCCAACTCGGAAAGGGGCAGCCTAGATAGAGAGTTTACCGCTGATTTAGCAGATCTAGGAACATAGGAAAAAAAAATTACATTGATCAAATGTTTTCTTAAGACCCAATCTATCTTCCAAATTTACCAAACCATCCATTGATGAGTGCAGAATCCAACATGACCACCTTCAACAGATCCGAATAGTCCATGTGGGTGGAGGATATGGGTTCATGGTAAATACTCATTGTTGGTCTAAATAACCACCACAGCTATCAGTATATGCCCGCTAAGCTCCAATTGTTTCTAATAGAATTCAATCGCTAGAGTTGATCTCTCATCATCCTTGTATCATCTAAACGGTGTTTAGTTGTCTACATGTATCAAGGCCTTGAGCCCATTAACTCCAAGAGGCCCAAAACCAAGACAACTCCAACCAATGCCATACGTATTCTAAAAACCACCCCCAAAAATCCAAATATCCAAATAACTTGAAGGGCAATCTCTCTAGTGTCTAATGATGCAAATTGTGCAATAGATTATATGTCCAGGTTGATCTTATCAGTTAAGCTCCTGATTAAGCGGTCTTTGTCTAATCCTTAGCTGTTGCAATTGTGTAAGCCAGATATCATTGCTTGTATGAGCTCTTGTTTATAATGATCTTTTTTCTTACCCAAAAAAAAAAAGTGATGCGGCAATCTTTCTCCCAAAGATTCTCTTGGTCGAAGTTTCTTTGGTGAAAAGGATTTATATACTTGTTTACATTTCGTCTCAACTTAACAATGCTTTGGAAGGGGAATTTTAGGGATGAAGGAAGGATTAGTGCAATGCGTGGTGGCAGGTTTGATCATGTAATAGTGGAGTTTGGCTATTCATACCCTTTTTAATGCTATTAATATCAAAAATGATATCATGCTGGCTATCAAGAGTGTTGGGGTAATCTGGGTATTTCATGTATTTATCTGGTTTGTTATTGAACCGATTGGTTCATGTGTTTGTATAAGGCATAGTTGGGCTGGTTTATTTTATTCATGTATGCAAACAGTGTCGAGGGTTTTGCTCTGTGATTTGGGGTTTGAGCTCTGGCGATTCTGGAGATTCGGAGATGGCTATTCTTCTTCCTGCTCTTCATCTTCTACCTTCGTTCGATGGTTGATTCTTGTGGTACTTTGAGGCAAAGTGCTTGGCAAAGGAAGGGAATCACTCAGTGGTGTTCTTGAGTGATTCGGTGATGGCTTGGAGTTGTTCTTGATGTTCTGATCTCACTCTGTGTTTGATTCTTTGAGGCGATACCAGAGGGCTTTCATTCCTCATATGAAGAGGAAGACTCGATGTTGATTTGAGCATCAACTACTGCCATATACGGTCATCTTTGTATCCTTATTCTTCCTTGTTTATCTGTAATCTCTCAAGCTATAGTAGATTGGACTCTATCCAGAGTCCGGAGACGTAGGCTCGCAAGAGCCGAACTCCGTCATCAAACGCCTGTGTTTCTCTTGTCTTCTTGCTTCTGATTTCTAGGTAAATCACACGACCGATTGGCTTGTTAGGTTAGGGTTTATAGGTTACGTTTCTTTCTTGATTCAATTGATAATTCATATGAGTTAATCACCTAATGCGAACATGAGTTAAGACCTGGGAACATCAAATTGGCATCAGAGCTGAGGTTAGCCCATGTTTCGGTGATTTGGGTGATTCGATGGTGGAACCATATTGGGTTCCTATGTGTTTTCTGCTGGTTCATATGATTTCATATAGTAATTAGGTTTGATCATTGAATTGATTTGGTTATAGACTTATACTGACGTCGCTATTGGTTACTTAAAATATATATATATATATATATATATATATATATATATATATATATATATATATATATATATATATATATATATATATATATATATATGCATGATTCTGTATGATGCTATTGTCACTGCTGGTTACAGAATGTCCATCTTGTATTCGGTTTTAATGCTTCTATAAATCTGTGATTTTGTAATTGATAACCTGTATGAAATATTATTCTGTTTTTATTATCTGTTAACCTGTTAGCCTGTGTTAGCCAGTTAATCTGGTTAGAAGGTGGTGTTTGATCTCATACAGTTCTTAGGCTTTTACATATACCTGATTTTGCTGCCTTGATCATATTCGGTCCTATACTTGTTAATTTTTTTTTTAATTAGTGTAATGGAATAAGCCTATGTATGAGAAGATATTCTGATATGGTTAATGTTTAATTAATCACTGTTATATATTTTTTGCTAAAATATTCTTGTATAAAATTGCATTATTATATTAGGTTGTTAATTTTGGCACTTTACTTGGTTTGTAATGGCCTGTTGTGTTAACATCTAATTAAATAAATGCTGATGGTTTTGTTTTGAATGATATTAGCAAACAAAGTGTGATTAATTGATGCTTGATTAGTTTAATCTTTTTCTTCAGAATTGTTTATATCAGTATTGTGATTTAATTCCAATATATATACTGATTGTGTGTGATTTACCTGCTTCAAAGTGGAGTCAAGCAAGGAATTTTGTCTACCAGGGGAGGGCACTCCTCCCAGTGTGGTCAGTGGAGTTACCACAGGCTCGAGTAGAGCAGTAGGTCTAGGGGGAAATCCTAGTTACCTAGGTTTGGATACTCCTATGGGGGGTTCCAGGGTAGATATTGAGAAGTTTGATGGGACAGGAGACTTTGGGATTTAGAAGAGAAAGGTCCGGGCTTTAATGGCACAACAGAAACTCCTAAGATCCATAGATGACCCAGTTGCTTTCTTTGAAAGCATTGACCTAGTCTTGAGGACTGAAGTGATGGAGAATGCAATTGGTTGCATGCTCTGGAACATCACTGATGGTGTTATCAGGTGTTTGGAAGATGATGACAATACCCCTATTAAAGTGTGGAATAAGCTTGAACAAATCTACCAGAAAAAAAATCTAGGTAATAAAATTTATCTAAAAGAAAGATTGTATGGGTTTAAGATGGACCTTACAATCAGCCTTGATAAGAACCTAGATGTGTTTAAGAAGTTGATTCAAGACTTAGCCAGTACTGGGGAAAATACCAAATTGGAAAACCAAGACCTGTCTATTATCCTATTGAATTCCCTTCATAATGACTATCTTGTTGTTAAGAATTCAATTAAGTATGCTTGTCAAAACATTTCTCTAGAACAATTGATTGATGCTTTAAAGAATAGGGAGTCAGAACTGTTGGCTTCTGGTAAGTCTA
Source organism: Hakea prostrata (assembly GCF_041222555.1). NCBI lineage: Eukaryota > Viridiplantae > Streptophyta > Magnoliopsida > Proteales > Proteaceae > Hakea > Hakea prostrata. Next base: position 59,413,443 of record NC_142600.1, read on the forward strand.
AAGGCAGTGGGGACAATTTATTTGTTAAGGACAAGGGCTCCTACAAACATGGGAAGTCCAAAGGGAAGGGTAAAGTGTATGACAATCATGAAAATAATAACAAAAACAATTATGGGAATAATAAGACTGATTCTAACACCAGGAGATGTTATTTTTGTAATAAAGTGGTCATATCAAGAAACATTGTTTTGCATATAAGAAGAAACTGCAAGAAGGTGAGACATCTAACAATAATGTGCCTAATTTTGGTGAAATAAACATGTTTGAGGTCCTTTGATGTCCTAGGTGCTTTCTGTGTTAGCATAGACCTTGTTTTAAGACCTGGTTATTTGGGTTTCCATTGGATGCATACTTTGGTTTATCCTATTTTGTTCCTTTGTTAAAGGGAGGTGGTCTATTTATCTTTAAGGTGATATGCTTGTGTAAGGAAGCTGTTTATTTTAATAAATCTGAGACAACAAGTTTTGTACTCTCATGGATGCTTTTATTTGCATTGATATACATGTCTGACTGAGTTTTTATGCTAGAGTGGTTATAGGTGGTGTTGAGACTGTTTAGTACAGTTGGTTACACATATGAGGATTCCTATTTCACTTGGTATAGCATTAGGTATATCCCTGGTGTTTGGAGAGATATAGTCTCCATGTTCAGCATGAGTGCTGGTTTTGGCACATGTGTTGTCAAGTGTTTGGAGAGTTTGGTCTCCAAGGGGAGAGGTTTGTTTTCCAATTCAGCATTGGTGTTGGTCTTGACACAGGAATTGTCAAGAGGGTGTGTTCTCACAGGTGTTGGGGTTCACATGATATTCAAGGGATATGGTCTGTCAGCTTGTATGGTTTTGATTTGGGAGTATTTATTGTCAGATTTATGGAGTTGTCTGGTAAGATGACTTGCACCAGTTTTATTGGTTAGGTTATGTCTTGTTTGCAGTTAGATTTTTATGTGGTCATTGAGTCTGGTCTTGTAGGTTAGAGTTGTTAAGTCTTATTGAGTTTACTTCTTTTATCTTTGGTTTGGTTTCTACTCTAGGTGACCTGGATGTGTCTAGTTGTGACTTGTGCCCGTCATGTGTGGTGAGTGGGTGAAGAGGTCCTGGTTTGAGTAGTGGTAGTAAACCAGTGATGGATTGAGGAGTGTTATTACCTATTTGGGTTTGTCTAGAATATTTCCATCTTGTTGGTTAAATGTAAGGCTATTAGAATGTTTGCTATCCTGAGTTACTCTCTTTATTATTTTAATGGGTAATTGGATACTTGTTGTCTTTCTTTACTTTAATGTAGAAGAAAGAATGATTTGCAACTTCTTTAGACATTTTAAAAACTGAGTTTGAAAATATGACTTGTTAATGAATCCTGTTGTGATTTAATTTGAATACCCTTGGCATTGATATATAAGACTTGATGTTTGAGTTTTTTGCATTGTATTTGCATTTTAGGTTGACAGTTGCCTCTAATTTCTCATTTCGTTTTCCGAGTCTTATATTTGCCTTTATGTGGTCTATATATTGATTGCATGATTGTATTCCTTAGGAAAGTTTTTTTAAATAAGAATTTGAAATGAAAGTACTTGGATTTGTTAGGAATTTCCTAAGTTTTGGGATCTATTGATTGAGGGGGAGAGATTTATGTTTATGTTTTATATATTTGAATTGTTCAATCTCTCTTCTCTAGGTTGGTTAAGTTCTCTTATGTATCATGTGATATGTTTTAGACTTGACTTGGCTTATATTGTAAGCATTTGTAGATTCATGGGCTGTGTTGGCATTGTCAATTATGTCTAGATCCATGTTGTTCATATGTTGATGTTTGTGAGGTTCTGTTAATCTAGGTTGGTTTTGGATATCACCATGGATTTCTTGAAGTTTATACTAGTCTCTTGTTTAAAGTCTTACTTATTTTAATTCATATATTTATTATGCTTTGGTTGGCATGAGTAAGTCTATGTGATGGGTTATTGCCTTTTGTGGAGATTGTATACCTTGTTTTCATTTATCTATGGTGTGGTGATGTCCAGGTATGTCTTGTGTTTGTTTATCAGGTTTGCATATGTTGCAGTTTTAGGGGAGATGCTGCCCAAATTTTTATGACTCTTGTTCTATTTGTCTCTGTTATGAGATATATGCCTGGTGTGTGCATATGTACTCTCCATGTTGATTTGGTTGAGTTGTGAACTAGGAGTTGTTATTGATTATGGGTTTCTCTACCTGTTGCATTTGTTGCATGGTGTGCCTGCTGTGAGTCCTTTAGTGTTGCATGGTTAGTGCATGTCTAGGTGCTTTGCATATTTTTTGTTTGCTTTGTACTGTGGTCTCTTTTCTTTTGTTTGTGCAGGTACACTTGGACGATGACGGTTGAAACCCAGTCTACTATGGTTGTTGTGTAGAATTACAGAATAAGGGGGAGATTGTTGGGGTAATCTGGGTATTTCATGTATTTACCTGGTTTGTTATTGAACCGACTGGTTCATGTGTTTGTATAAGGCATAGTTGGGCTGGTTTATTTTATTCATGTATGCAAACAGTGTCGAGGGTTTTGCTCTGTGATTTGGGGTTTGAGCTCTGGCGATTCTGGAGATTCGGAGATGGCTATTCTTCTTCCTGCTCTTCATCTTCTACCTTCGTTCGATGGTTGATTCTTGTGGTACTTTGAGGCAAAGTGCTTGGCAAAGGAAGGGAATCACTCAGTGGTGTTCTTGAGTGATTCGGTGATGGCTTGGAGTTGTTCTTGATGTTCTGATCTCACTCTGTGTTTGATTCTTTGAGGCGATACCAGAGGGCTTTCATTCCTCATA